>NW_027189870.1:0-76698 GCF_040958095.1 Procambarus clarkii
GTTGCTGGTGGATGTGATGGGCTGCTGGTGGAGGTGATGGGTTGGTGGAGGTGATGGGTGGCTGGTGGAGGTGATGGGTTGCTGGTGGAGGTGATGGGCTGCTGGTGGAGGTGATGGGTTGCTGGTGGAGGTGATGGGTTGCTGGTGGAGGTGAGGGGTTGCTGGTGGAGGTGATGGGTTGCTGGTGGAGGTGATGGGCTGCTGGTGGAGGTGATGGGCTGCTGGTGGAGGTGATGGGCTACTGGTGGAGGTGAGGGGTTGCTGGTGGAGGTAATGGGTTGCTGGTGGAGGTAATGGGTTGCTGGTGGAGGTGATGGGTTGCTGGTGGAGGTGAGGGGTTGCTGGTGGGGGTGAGGGGTTGCTGGTGGAGGTGAGGGGTTGCTGGCAGAGGTGAGGGGTTGCTGGTGGAGGTGATGGGCTGCTGGTGGAGGTGATGGGCTGCTGGTGGAGGTGATGGGCTGCTGGTGGAGGTGAGGGGTTGCTGGCAGAGGTGATGGGTTGCTGGTGGATGTGATGGGCTGCTGGTGGAGGTGAGGAGTTGCTGGCAGAGGTGATGGGTTGTTGGTGGAGGTGATGGGCTGCTGGTGGAGGTGATGGGTTGCTGGCAGAGGTGATAGGCTGCTGGTGGAGGTGATGGATTGCTGGTGGAGGTGAGGGGCTGCAGGTGGAGGTGATGGGTTGCTGGTGGAGGTGATGGGCTGGTGGTGGAGGTGATGGGTTGCTGGCAGAGGGGATGGGCTGCTGGTGGAGGTGATGGGTTGCTGGTGGAGGTGAGGGGTTACTGGTGGAGGTGAGGGGTTGCTGGTGAAGGTGAGGGGTTGCTGGTGGAGGTAATGGGCTGCTGGTGGAGGTGATGGGTTGCTGGTGGAGGTGATGGGCTGCTGGTGGAGGTGAGGGGCTGCTGGTGGAGGTGATGGGTTGCTGGTGGAGGTAATGGGCTGCTGGTGGAGGGGATGGGTTGCTGGTGGAGGTGATGGGTTGCTGGTGGAGGTAATGGGTTGCTGGTGGAGGTAATGGGTTGCTGGTGGAAGTGATGGGTTGCTGGTGGAAGTGAGGGGTTGCTGGTGGGGGTGAGGGGTTGCTGGTGGAGGTGAGGGGTTGCTGGCAGAGGTGAGGGGTTGCTGGTGGAGGTGATGGGTTGCTGGTGGAGGTGATGGGCTGCTGGTGGAGGTGATGGGCTGCTGGTGGAGGTGAGGGGTTGCTGGCAGAGGTGATGGGCTGCTGGTGGAGGTGAGGGGCTGCTGGTGGAGGTGAGGGGCTGCTGGTGGAGGTGATGGGTTGCTGGTGGAGGTGATGGGCTGGTGGTGGAAGTGATGGGCTGCTGGTGGAGGTGATGGGTTGCTGGTGGAGGTGATGGGCTGCTGGTGGAGGTGATGGGTTGCTGGCAGAGGTGATGGGTTGCTGGTGGAGGTGAGGGGTTACTGGTGGAGGTGAGGGGTTGCTGGTGGAGGTGAGGGGTTGCTGGTGGAGGTAATGGGCTGCTGGTGGAGGTGATGGGTTGCTGGTGGAGGTGATGGGCTGCTGGTGGAGGTGAGGGGCTCCTGGTGGAGGTGATGGGCTGCTGGTGGAGGGAATGGGCTGCTGGTGGAGGGGATGGGTTGCTGGTGGAGGTGATGGGTTGCTGGTGGAGGTAATGGGTTGCTGGTGGAGGTGAGGGGTTGCTGGTGGAGGTGAGGGGCTGCTGTTGGAGGTGATGGGCTGCTGGTGGAGGTGAGGTGTTACTGGCAGAGGTGACGGGCTGCTGGTGGAGGTGATGGGCTGCTGGTGGAGGTGAGGGGCTGCTGGTGGAGGTGATGGGCTGCTGGTGGAGGTGAGGGGCTGCTGGTGGAGGTGAGGGGCTGCTGGTGGAGGTGATGGGTTGCTGGTGGAGGTGAGGGGTTGCTGGTGGGGGTGAGGGGTTGCTGGTCGAGGTGAGGGGTTGCTGGCAGAGGTGAGGGGTTGCTGGTGGAGGTGATGGGCTGCTGGTGGAGGTGATGGGCTGCTGGTGGAGGTGATGGGCTGCTGGTGGAGGTGAGGGGTTGCTGGCAGAGGTGATGGGCTGCTGGTGGAGGTGAGGGGCTGCTGGTGGAGGTGAGGGGCTGCTGGTGGAGGTGATGGGTTGCTGGTGGAGGTGATGGGCTGGTGGTGGAGGTGATGGGCTGCTGGTTGAGGTGATGGGTTGCTGGTGGAGGTGATGGGCTGCTGGTGGAGGTGATGGGTTGCTGGTGGAGGTGATGGGCTGCTGGTGGAGGTGATGGGTGGCTGGTGGAGGTGATGGGTTGCTGGTGGAGGTGAGGGGTTGCTGGTGGAGGTGATGGGTTGCTGGTGGAGGTGATGGGCTGCTGGTGGAGGTGATGGGCTGCTGGTGGAGGTGATGGGCTGCTGGTAGAGGTGAGGGGTTGCTGGTGGATGTGATGGGCTGCTGGTGGAGGTGATGGGTTGCTGGTGGAGGTGATGGGCTGCTGGTGGAGGTGATGGGTTGCTGGTGGAGGTGATGGGCTGCTGGTGGAGGTGATGGTTTGCTAGTGGAGGTGATGGGTTGCTGGTGGAGTTGAGGGGTTGCTGGTGGAGGTGATGGGTTGCTGGTGGAGGTGATGGGCTGCTGGTGGAGGTGATGGGCTGCTGGTGGAGGTGATGGGCTGCTGGTGGAGGTGAGGGGTTGCTGGCAGAGGTGATGGGCTGCTGGTGGAGGTGAGGGGCTGCTGGTGGAGGTGAGGGGCTGCTGGTGGAGGTGATGGGTTGCTGGTGGAGGTGATGGGCTGCTGGTGGAGGTGATGGGCTGCTGGAGGAGGTGAGGTGTTGCTGGCAGAGGTGATGGGCTGCTGGAGGAGGTGAGGGGCTGCTGGTGGAGATGATGGGCTGCTGGTGGAGGTGATGGGTTGCTGGTGGAGGTGATGGGTTGCTGGTGGAGGTAATGGGTTGCTGGTGGAGGTGAGGGTTGCTGGTGGAGGTGATGGGTTGCTGGTGGAGGTGAGGGGTTGCTGGTGGGGGTGAGGGGTTGCTGGTCGAGGTGAGGGGTTGCTGGCAGAGGTGAGGGGTTGCTGGTGGAGGTGATGGGCTGCTGGTGGAGGTGATGGGCTGCTGGTGGAGGTGATGGGCTGCTGGTGGAGGTGAGGGGTTGCTGGCAGAGGTGATGGGCTGCTGGTGGAGGTGAGGGGCTGCTGGTGGAGGTGAGGGGCTGCTGGTGGAGGTGAGGGGCTGCTGGTTGAGGTGATGGGTTGCTGGTGGAGGTGATGGGCTGCTGGTGGAGGTGATGGGTTGCTGGTGGAGGTGATGGGCTGCTGGTGGAGGTGATGGGTGGCTGGTGGAGGTGATGGGTTGCTGGTGGAGGTGAGGGGTTGCTGGTGGAGGTGATGGGTTGCTGGTGGAGGTGATGGTCTGCTGGTGGAGGTGATGGGCTGCTGGTGGAGGTGATGGGCTGCTGGTAGAGGTGAGGGGTTGCTGGTGGATGTGATGGGCTGCTGGTGGAGGTGATGGGTTGCTGGTGGAGGTGATGGGCTGCTGGTGGAGGTGATGGGTTGCTGGTGGAGGTGATGGGCTGCTGGTGGAGGTGATGGTTTGCTGGTGGAGGTGATGGGTTGCTGGTGGAGTTGAGGGGTTGCTGGTGGAGGTGATGGGTTGCTGGTGGAGGTGATGGGCTGCTGGTGGAGGTGATGGGCTGCTGGTGGAGGTGATGGGCTGCTGGTGGAGGTGAGGGGTTGCTGGCAGAGGTGATGGGCTGCTGGTGGAGGTGAGGGGCTGCTGGTGGAGGTGAGGGGCTGCTGGTGGAGGTGATGGGTTGCTGGTGGAGGTGATGGGCTGCTGGTGGAGGTGATGGGCTGCTGGAGGAGGTGAGGTGTTGCTGGCAGAGGTGATGGGCTGCTGGAGTAGGTGAGGGGCTGCTGGTGGAGGTGATGGGCTGCTGGTGGAGGTGATGGGTTGCTGGCAGAGGTGATGGGTTGCTGGTGGAGGTGATGGGCTGCTGGTGGAGGTGAGGGGTTGCTGGCAGAGGTGATGGGCTGCTAGTGGAGGTGAAGGGCTGCTGGTGGAGGTGAGGGGCTGCTGGTGAAGGTGATGGGTTGCTGGTGGAGGTGATGGGCTGCTGGTGGAGGTGATGGGCTGCTGGTGGAGGTGAGGGGTTGCTGGCAGAGGGGATGGGCTGCTGGTGGAGGTGCGGGGCTGCTGGTGGAGGTGATGGGCTACTGGTGGAGGTGATGGGTTGCTGGCAGAGGTGATGGGTTGCTGGTGGAGGTGATGGGCTGCTGGTGGAGGTGATGGGTTGCTGGCAGAGGGGATGGGCTGCTGGTGGAGGTGATGGGTTGCTGGCAGAGGTGATGGGCTGCTGGTGGAGGTGAAGGGTTGCTGGCAGAGGTGATAGGCTGCTGGTGGAGGTGATGGGTGGCTGGTGGCGGTGATGGGTTGCTGGTGGAGGTGATGGGTTGCTGGTGGAGGTGAGGGGCTGCTGGTGGAGGTGATGGGTTGCTTATGGAGGTAATGTGCTGCTGGTGGAGGTGATGGGTTGCTGGCAGAGGGGATGGGCTGCTGGTGGAGGTGATGGGTTGCTGGCAGAGGTGATAGGCTGCTGGTGGAGGTGATGGGTTGCTGGTGGAGGTGATGGGTTGCTGGTGGAGGTGAGGGGCTGCTGGTGGAGGTGAGGGGTTACTGGTGGAGGTGAGGGGTTGCTGGTGGAGGTGAGGGGTTGCTGGTGGAGGTGATGGGCTGCTGGTGGAGGTGATGGGTTGCTGGTGGAGGTGATGGGCTGCTGGTGGAGGTGATAGGTTGCTGGTGGATGAGAGAGGTTGCTGGTGGAGGTGATGGGCTGCTGGTGGAGGTAATGGGTTGCTGGTGGAGGTGAGGGGTTGCTGGTGGAGGTGATGGGTTGCTGGTGGAGGTGATGGGCTGCTGGTGGAGGTTAGGTGTTTCTGGCAGAGGTGATGGGCTGCTGGTGGAGGTGAGGGGCTGCTGGTGGAGGTGAGGGGTTGATGGTGGAGGTGATGGGCTGCTGGTGGAGGTGAGGGGTTGCTGGTGGATGTGATGGGCTGCTGGTGGAGGTGATGGGTTGCTGGTGGAGGTGATGGGCTGCTGGTGGAGGTGATGGGTTGCTGGTGGAGGTGATGGGCTGCTGGTGGAGGTGATGGTTTGCTGGTGGAGGTGATGGGTTGCTGGTGGATTTGAGGGGTTGCTGGTGGAGGTGAGGGATTGCTGGTGGAGGTGATGGGCTGCTGGTGGAGGTGATGGGTTGCTGGTGGAGGTGATGGGTTGCTGGTGGAGGTGATGGGCTGCTGGTGGAGGTGAGGGGTTGATGGTGGAGGTGATGGGCTGCTGGTGGAGGTGAGGGGTTGCTGGTGGATGTGATGGGCTGCTGGTGGAGGTGATGGGTTGCTGGTGGAGGTGATGGGCTGCTGGTGGAGGTGATGGGTTGCTGGTGGAGGTGATGGGCTGCTGGTGGAGGTGATGGTTTGCTGGTGGAGGTGATGGGTTGCTGGTGGATTTGAGGGGTTGCTGGTGGAGGTGAGGGGTTGCTGGTGGAGGTGATGGGCTGCTGGTGGAGGTGATGGGTTGCTGGTGGAGGTGATGGGTTGCTGGTGGAGGTGATGGGTTGCTGGTGGAGGTGATGGGCTGCTGGTAGAGCTAGGTGATGGGTTGCTGGCAGACGTGATGAGTTGCTGGTGGAGGGGATGGGCTGCTGGTGGAGTTGATGGGTTGCTGGTGGAGGTGAGGGGTTGCTGGTGGAGGTGAGGGGCTGCTGGTGGAGGTGATGGGCTGCTGGTGGAGGTGATGGGCTGCTGGTGGAGGTGAGGGGCTGCTGGTGGAGGTGAGGGGCTGCTGGTGGAGGTGATGGGTTGCTGGTGGAGGTGATGGGCTGCTGGTGGAGGTGATGGGTTGCTGGCAGAGGGGATGGGCTGCTGGTGGAGGTGATGGGTTGCTGGTGGAGGTGAGGGGTTGCTGGTGGAGGTGAGGGGCTGCTGGTGGAGGTGATGGGCTGCTGGTGGAGGTGAGGTGTTGCTGGCAGAGGTGACGGGCTGCTGGAGGAGGTGAGGCGCTGCTGGTGGAGGTGAGGGGCTGCTGGTGGAGGTGATGGGTTGCTGGCAGAGGTGATGGGTTGCTGGTGGAGGTGAGGGGTTGCTGGTGGAGGTGATGGGTTGCTGGTGGAGGTGATGGGCTGCTGGTGGAGGTGATGGGTTGCTGGCAGAGGTGATGGGTTGCTGGTGGAGGTGAGGGGTTGCTGGTGGAGGTGATGGGTTGCTGGTGGAGGTGATGGGCTGCTGGTGGAGGTAATGGGTTGCTGGTGGAGGTAATGGGTTGCTGGTGGAGGTGAGGGGTTGCTGGTGGAGGTAATGGGTTGCTGGTGGAGGTAATGGGTTGCTGGTGGAGGTGATGGGTTGCTGGTGGAGGTGAGGGGTTGCTGGTGGGGGTGAGGGGTTGCTGGTGGAGGTGAGGAGTTGCTGGCAGAGGTGAGGGGTTGCTGGTGGAGGTGATGGGCTGCTGGTGGAGGTGATGGGCTGCTGGTGCAGATGATGGGCTGCTGGTGGAGGTGAGGGGTTGCTGGCAGAGGTGATGTGTTGCTGGTGGAGGTGATGGGCTGCTGGTGGAGGTGAGGGGTTGCTGGCAGAGGTGATGGGTTGTTGGTGGAGGTGATGGGCTGCTGGTGGAGGTGATGGGTTGCTGGCAGAGGTGATGGGTTGCTGGCAGAGGGGATGGGCTGCTGGTGGAGGTGATGGGTTGCTGGTGGAGGTGAGGGGTTACTGGTGGAGGTGAGGGGTTGCTGGTGGAGGTGAGGGGTTGCTGGTGGAGGTAATGGGCTGCTGGTGGAGGTGATGGGTTGCTGGTGGAGGTGATGGGCTGCTGGTGGAGGTGAGGGGCTGCTGGTGGAGGTGATGGGCTGCTGGTGGAGGTAATGCGCTGCTGGTGGAGGGGATGGGTTGCTGGTGGAGGTGATGGGTTGCTGGTGGAGGTAATGGGTTGCTGGTGGAGGTAATGGGTTGCTGGTGGAGGTGATGGGTTGCTGGTGGAAGTGAGGGGTTGCTGGTGGGGGTGAGGGGTTGCTGGTGGAGGTGAGGGGTTGCTGGCAGATGTGAGGGGTTGCTGGTGGAGGTGATGGGTTGCTGGTGGTGGTGATGGGCTGCTGGTGGAGGTGATGGGCTGCTGGTGGAGGTGAGGGGTTGCTGGCAGAGGTGATGGGCTGCTGGTGGAGGTGAGGGGCTGCTGGTGGAGGTGAGGGGCTGCTGGTGGAGGTGATGGGTTGCTGGTGGAGGTGATGGGCTGGTGGTGGAGGTGATGGGCTGCTGGTGGAGGTGATGGGTTGCTGGTGGAGGTGATGGGCTGCTGGTGGAGGTGATGGGTTGCTGGCAGAGGTGATGGGTTGCTGGTGGAGGTGAGGGGTTACTGGTGGAGGTGAGGGGTTGCTGGTGGAGGTGAGGGGTTGCTGGTGGAGGTAATGGGCTGCTGGTGGAGGTGATGGGTTGCTGGTGGAGGTGATGGGCTGCTGGTGGAGGTGAGGGGCTGCTGGTGGAGGTGATGGGCTGCTGGTGGAGGGAATGGGCTGCTGGTGGAGGGGATGGGTTGCTGGTGGAGGTGATGGGTTGCTGGTGGAGGTAATGGGTTGCTGGTGGAGGTAATGGGTTGCTGGTGGAGGTGATGGGTTGCTGGTGGAGGTGAGGGGTTGCTGGTGGGGGTGAGGGGTTGCTGGTCGAGGTGAGGGGTTGCTGGCAGAGGTGAGGGGTTGCTGGTGGAGGTGATGGGCTGCTGGTGGAGGTGATGGGCTGCTGGTGGAGGTGATGGGCTGCTGGTGGAGGTGAGGGGTTGCTGGCAGAGGTGATGGGCTGCTGGTGGAGGTGAGGGGCTGCTGGTGGAGGTGAGGGGCTGCTGGTGGAGGTGATGGGTTGCTGGTGGAGGTGATGGGCTGGTGGTGGAGGTGATGGGCTGCTGGTTGAGGTGATGGGTTGCTGGTGGAGGTGATGGGCTGCTGGTGGAGGTGATGGGTTGCTGGTGGAGGTGATGGGCTGGTGGTGGAGGTGATGGGTGGCTGGTGGAGGTGATGGGTTGCTGGTGGAGGTGAGGGGTTGCTGGTGGAGGTGATGGGTTGCTGGTGGAGGTGATGGGCAGCTGGTGGAGGTGATGGGCTGCTGGTGGAGGTGATGGGCTGCTGGTAGAGGTGAGGGGTTGCTGGTGGATGTGATGGGCTGCTGGTGGAGGTGATGGGTTGCTGGTGGAGGTGATGGGCTGCTGGTGGAGGTGATGGGTTGCTGGTGGAGGTGATGGGCTGCTGGTGGAGGTGATGGTTTGCTGGTGGAGGTGATGGGTTGCTGGTGGAGTTGAGGGGTTGCTGGTGGAGGTGATGGGTTGCTGGTGGAGGTGATGGGCTGCTGGTGGAGGTGATGGGCTGCTGGTGGAGGTGATGGGCTGCTGGTGGAGGTGAGGGGTTGCTGGCAGAGGTGATGGGCTGCTGGTGGATGTGAGGGGCTGCTGGTGGAGGTGAGGGGCTGCTGGTGGAGGTGATGGGTTGCTGGTGGAGGTGATGGGCTGCTGGTGGAGGTGATGGGCTGCTGGAGGAGGTGAGGTGTTGCTGGCAGAGGTGATGGGCTGCTGGAGGAGGTGAGGGGCTGCTGGTGGAGGTGATGGGTTGCTGGTGGAGGTAATGGGTTGCTGGTGGAGGTGAGGGGTTGCTGGTGGAGGTGATGGGTTGCTGGTGGAGGTGAGGGGTTGCTGGTGGGGGTGAGGGGTTGCTGGTCGAGGTGAGGGGTTGCTGGCAGAGGTGAGGGGTTGCTGGTGGAGGTGATGGGCTGCTGGTGGAGGTGATGGGCTGCTGGTGGAGGTGATGGGCTGCTGGTGGAGGTGAGTGGTTGCTGGCAGAGGTGATGGGCTGCTGGTGGAGGTGATGGGTTGCTGGTGGAGGTGATGGGTTGCTGGTGGAGGTAATGGGTTGCTGGTGGAGGTGAGGGGTTGCTGGTGGAGGTGATGGGTTGCTGGTGGAGGTGAGGGGTTGCTGGTGGGGGTGAGGGGTTGCTGGTCGAGGTGAGGGGTTGCTGGCAGAGGTGAGGGGTTGCTGGTGGAGGTGATGGGCTGCTGGTGGAGGTGATGGGCTGCTGGTGGAGGTGATGGGCTGCTGGTGGAGGTGAGTGGTTGCTGGCAGAGGTGATGGGCTGCTGGTGGAGGTGAGGGGCTGCTGGTGGAGGTGAGGGGCTGCTGGTGGAGGTGAGGGGCTGATGGTTGAGGTGATGGGTTGCTGGTGGAGGTGATGGGCTGCTGGTGGAGGTGATGGGTTGCTGGTGGAGGTGATGGGCTGCTGGTGGAGGTGATGGGTGGCTGGTGGAGGTGATGGGTTGCTGGTGGAGGTGATGGGCTGCTGGTAGAGGTGAGGGGTTGCTGGTGGATGTGATGGGCTGCTGGTGGAGGTGATGGGTTGCTGGTGGAGGTGATGGGCTGCTGGTGGAGGTGATGGGTTGCTGGTGGAGGTGATGGGCTGCTGGTGGAGGTGATGGTTTGCTGGTGGAGGTGATGGGTTGCTGGTGGAGTTGAGGGGTTGCTGGTGGAGAAGATGGGTTGCTGGTGGAGGTGATGGGCTGCTGGTGGAGGTGATGGGCTGCTGGTGGAGGTGATGGGCTGCTGGTGGAGGTGAGGGGTTGCTGGCATAGGTGATGGGCTGCTGGTGGA
Organism: Procambarus clarkii; assembly: GCF_040958095.1. Classification (NCBI taxonomy): domain Eukaryota; kingdom Metazoa; phylum Arthropoda; class Malacostraca; order Decapoda; family Cambaridae; genus Procambarus; species Procambarus clarkii. The sequence goes on from NW_027189870.1 coordinate 9,613, forward strand.
GGTGAGGGGCTGCTGGTGGAGGTGAGGGGCTGCTGGTGGAGGTGATGAGTTGCTGGTGGAGGTGATGGGCTGCTGGTGGAGGTGATGGGCTGCTGGAGGAGGTGAGGTGTTGCTGGCAGAGGTGATGGGCTGCTGGAGGAGGTGAGGGGCTGCTGGTGGAGGTGATGGGCTGCTGGTGGAGGTGATGGGTTGCTGGCAGAGGTGATGGGTTGCTGGTGGAGGTGATGGGCTGCTGGTGGAGGTGAGGGGTTGCTGGCAGAGGTGATGGGCTGCTGGTGGAGGTGAAGGGCTGCTGGTGGAGGTGAGGGGCTGCTGGTGAAGGTGATGGGTTGCTGGTGGAGGTGATGGGCTGCTGGTGGAGGTGATGGGCTGCTGGTGGAGGTGAGGGGTTGCTGGCAGAGGTGATGGGCTGCTGGTGGAGGTGAGGGGCTGCTGGTGGAGGTGATGGGCTACTGGTGGAGGTGATGGGTTGCTGGCAGAGGTGATGGGTTGCTGGTGGAGGTGATGGGCTGCTGGTGGAGGTGATGGGTTGCTGGCAGAGGGGATGGGCTGCTGGTGGAGGTGATGGGTTGCTGGCAGAGGTGATGGGCTGCTGGTGGAGGTGAAGGGTTGCTGGCAGAGGTGATAGGCTGCTGGTGGAGGTGATGGGTTGCTGGTGGAGGTGATGGGTTGCTGGTGGAGGTGATGGGTTGCTGGTGGAGGTGAGGGGCTGCTGGTGGAGGTGATGGGTTGCTTATGGAGGTGATGGGCTGCTGGTGGAGGTGATGGGTTGCTGGCAGAGGGGATGGGCTGCTGGTGGAGGTGATGGGTTGCTGGCAGAGGTGATAGGCTGCTGGTGGAGGTGATGGGTTGCTGGTGGAGGTGATGGGTTGCTGGTGGAGGTGAGGGGCTGCTGGTGGAGGTGAGGGGTTACTGGTGGAGGTGAGGGGTTGCTGGTGGAGGTGAGGGGTTGCTGGCAGAGGTGATGGGCTGCTGGTGGAGGTGATGGGTTGCTGGTGGAGGTGAGGGGTTGCTGGCAGAGGTGATGGGCTGCTGGTGGAGGTGATGGGTTGCTGGTGGAGGTGATGGGTTGCTGGTGGAGGTGAGGGGCTGCTGGTGGAGGTGAGGGGTTACTGGTGGAGGTGAGGGGTTGCTGGTGGAGGTGAGGGGTTGCTGGTGGAGGTGATGGGCTGCTGGTGGAGGTGATGGGTTGCTGGTGGAGGTGATGGGCTGCTGGTGGAGGTGATAGGTTGCTGGTGGGTGAGAGAGGTTGCTGGTGGAGGTGATGGGCTGCTGGTGGAGGTAATGGGTTGCTGGTGGAGGTGAGGGGTTGCTGGTGGAGGTGATGGGTTGCTGGTGGAGGTGATGGGCTGCTGGTGGAGGTTAGGTGTTTCTGGCAGAGGTGATGGGCTGGTGGTGGAGGTGAGGGGCTGCTGGTGGAGGTGAGGGGTTGATGGTGGAGGTGATGGGCTGCTGGTGGAGGTGAGGGGTTGCTGGTCGATGTGATGGGCTGCTGGTGGAGGTGATGGGTTGCTGGTGGAGGTGATGGGCTGCTGGTGGAGGTGATGGGTTGCTGGTGGAGGTGATGGGCTGCTGGTGGAGGTGATGGTTTGCTGGTGGAGGTGATGGGTTGCTGGTGGATTTGAGGGGTTGCAGGTGGAGGTGAGGGGTTGCTGGTGGAGGTGATGGGCTGCTGGTGGAGGTGATGGGTTGCTGGTGGAGGTGATGGGTTGCTGGTGGAGGTGATGGGTTGCTGGTGGAGGTGATGGGCTGCTGGTAGAGGTGATGGGTTGCTGGCAGACGTGATGAGTTGCTGGTGGAGGGGATGGGCTGCTGGTGGAGTTGATGGGTTGCTGGTGGAGGTGAGGGGTTGCTGGTGGAGGTGAGGGGCTGCTGGTGGAGGTGATGGGTTGCTGGTGGAGGTGATGGGCTGCTGGTGGAGGTGAGGGGCTGCTGGTGGAGGTGATGGGCTGCTGGTGGAGGTGAGGTGTTGCTGTCAGAGGTGATGGGCTGCTGGTGGAGGTGAGGGGTTGCTGGCAGAGGTGATGGGTTGTTGGTGGAGGTGATGGGCTGCTGGTGGAGGTGATGGGTTGCTGGCAGAGGTGATAGGCTGCTGGTGGAGGTGATGGATTGCTGGTGGAGGTGAGGGGCTGCAGGTTGAGGTGATGGGTTGCTGGTGGAGGTGATGGGCTGCTGGTGGAGGTGATGGGTTGCTGGCAGAGGGGATGGGCTGGTGGTGGAGGTGATGGGTTGCTGGTGGAGGTGAGGGGTTACTGGTGGAGGTGAGGGGTTGCTGGTGGAGGTGAGGGGTTGCTGGTGGAGGTAATGAGCTGCTGGTGGAGGTGATGGGTTGCTGGTGGAGGTGATGGGCTGCTGGTGGAGGTGAGGGGCTGCTGGTGGAGGTGATGGGCTGCTGGTGGAGGTAATGGGCTGCTGGTGGAGGGGATGGGTTGCTGGTGGAGGTGATGGGTTGCTGGTGGAGGTAATGGGTTGCTGGTGGAGGTAATGGGTTGCTGGTGGAGGTGATGGGTTGCTGGTGGAGGTGAGGGGTTGCTGGTGGGGGTGAGGGGTTGCTGGTGGAGGTGAGGGGTTGCTGGCAGAGGTTAGGGGTTGCTGGTGGAGGTGATGGGCTGCTGGTGGAGGTGATGGGCTGCTGGTGGAGGTGATGGGCTGCTGGTGGAGGTGAGGAGTTGCTGGCAGAGGTGATGGGCTGCTGGTGGAGGTGAGGGGCTGCTGGTGGAGGTGAGGGGCTGCTGGTGGAGGTGATGGGTTGCTGGTGGAGGTGATGGGCTGCTGGTGGAGGTGATAGGTTGCTGGTGGATGAGAGAGGTTGCTGGTGGAGGTGATGGGCTGCTGGTGGAGGTAATGGGTTGCTGGTGGAGGTGAGGGGTTGCTGGTGGAGGTGATGGGTTGCTGGTGGAGGTGATGGGCTGCTGGTGGAGGTTAGGTGTTTCTGGCAGAGGTGATGGGCTGCTGGTGGAGGTGAGGGGCTGCTGGTGGAGGTGAGGGGTTGATGGTGGAGGTGATGGGCTGCTGGTGGAGGTGAGGGGTTGCTGGTGGATGTGATGGGCTGCTGGTGGAGGTGATGGGTTGCTGGTGGAGGTGATGGGCTGCTGGTGGAGGTGATGGGTTGCTGGTGGAGGTGATGGGCTGCTGGTGGAGGTGATGGTTTGCTGGTGGAGGTGATGGGTTGCTGGTGGATTTGAGGGGTTGCTGGTGGAGGTGAGGGGTTGCTGGTGGAGGTGATGGGCTGCTGGTGGAGGTGATGGGTTGCTGGTGGAGGTGATGGGTTGCTGGTGGAGGTGATGGGTTGCTGGTGGAGGTGATGGGCTGCTGGTAGAGGTGATGAGTTGCTGGCAGACGTGATGAGTTGCTGGTGGAGGGGATGGGCTGCTGGTGGAGTTGATGGGTTGCTGGTGGAGGTGAGGTGTTGCTGGTGTAGGTGAGGGGTTGCTGGTGGGGGTGAGGGGTTGCTGGTGGAGGTGAGGGGTTGCTGGCAGAGGTTAGGGGTTGCTGGTGGAGGTGATGGGCTGCTGGTGGAGGTGATGGGCTGCTGGTGGAGGTGATGGGCTGCTGGTGGAGGTGAGGAGTTGCTGGCAGAGGTGATGGGCTGCTGGTGGAGGTGAGGGGCTGCTGGTGGAGGTGAGGGGCTGCTGGTGGAGGTGATGGGTTGCTGGTGGAGGTGATGGGCTGCTGGTGGAGGTGATAGGTTGCTGGTGGATGAGAGAGGTTGCTGGTGGAGGTGATGGGCTGCTGGTGGAGGTAATGGGTTGCTGGTGGAGGTGAGGGGTTGCTGGTGGAGGTGATGGGTTGCTGGTGGAGGTGATGGGCTGCTGGTGGAGGTTAGGTGTTTCTGGCAGAGGTGATGGGCTGCTGGTGGAGGTGAGGGGCTGCTGGTGGAGGTGAGGGGTTGATGGTGGAGGTGATGGGCTGCTGGTGGAGGTGAGGGGTTGCTGGTGGATGTGATGGGCTGCTGGTGGAGGTGATGGGTTGCTGGTGGAGGTGATGGGCTGCTGGTGGAGGTGATGGGTTGCTGGTGGAGGTGATGGGCTGCTGGTGGAGGTGATGGTTTGCTGGTGGAGGTGATGGGTTGCTGGTGGATTTGAGGGGTTGCTGGTGGAGGTGAGGGGTTGCTGGTGGAGGTGATGGGCTGCTGGTGGAGGTGATGGGTTGCTGGTGGAGGTGATGGGTTGCTGGTGGAGGTGATGGGTTGCTGGTGGAGGTGATAGCCTGCTGGTAGAGGTGATGAGTTGCTGGCAGACGTGATGAGTTGCTGGTGGAGGGGATGGGCTGCTGGTGGAGTTGATGGGTTGCTGGTGGAGGGGATGGGCTGCTGGTGGAGTTGATGGGTTGCTGGTGGAGGTGAGGTGTTGCTGGTGTAGGTGAGGGGTTGCTGGTGGGGGTGAGGGGTTGCTGGTGGAGGTGAGGGGTTGCTGGCAGAGGTTAGGGGTTGCTGGTGGAGGTGATGGGCTGCTGGTGGAGGTGATGGGCTGCTGGTGGAGGTGATGGGCTGCTGGTGGAGGTGAGGAGTTGCTGGCAGAGGTGATGGGCTGCTGGTGGAGGTGAGGGGCTGCTGGTGGAGGTGAGGGGCTGCTGGTGGAGGTGATGGGTTGCTGGTGGAGGTGATGGGCTGCTGGTGGAGGTGATAGGTTGCTGGTGGATGAGAGAGGTTGCTGGTGGAGGTGATGGGCTGCTGGTGGAGGTAATGGGTTGCTGGTGGAGGTGAGGGGTTGCTGGTGGAGGTGATGGGTTGCTGGTGGAGGTGATGGGCTGCTGGTGGAGGTTAGGTGTTTCTGGCAGAGGTGATGGGCTGCTGGTGGAGGTGAGGGGCTGCTGGTGGAGGTGAGGGGTTGATGGTGGAGGTGATGGGCTGCTGGTGGAGGTGAGGGGTTGCTGGTGGATGTGATGGGCTGCTGGTGGAGGTGATGGGTTGCTGGTGGAGGTGATGGGCTGCTGGTGGAGGTGATGGGTTGCTGGTGGAGGTGATGGGCTGCTGGTGGAGGTGATGGTTTGCTGGTGGAGGTGATGGGTTGCTGGTGGATTTGAGGGGTTGCTGGTGGAGGTGAGGGGTTGCTGGTGGAGGTGATGGGCTGCTGGTGGAGGTGATGGGTTGCTGGTGGAGGTGATGGGTTGCTGGTGGAGGTGATGGGTTGCTGGTGGAGGTGATGGGCTGCTGGTAGAGGTGATGGGTTGCTGGCAGACGTGATGAGTTGCTGGTGGAGGGGATGGGCTGCTGGTGGAGTTGATGGGTTGCTGGTGGAGGTGAGGGGTTGCTGGTGGAGGTGAGGGGCTGCTGGTGGAGGTGAGGGGCTGCTGGTGGAGGTGATGGGTTGCTGGTGGAGGTGATGGGCTGCTGGTGGAGGTGATGGGCTGCTGGCAGAGGTGATGGGTTGCTGGTGGAGGTGTGGGGCTGCTGGTGGAGGTGATGGGTTGCTGGCAGAGGTGATGGGTTGCTGGTGGAGGTGAGGGGCTGCTGGTGGAGGTGATGGGTTGCTGGTGGAGGTGAGGGGTTGCTGGTGGAGGTGAGGGGCTGCTGGTGGAGGTGATGGGCTGCTGGTGGAGGTGAGGTGTTGCTGTCAGAGGTGATGGGCTGCTGTTGGAGGTGAGGGGCTGCTGGTGGAGGTGAGGGGCTGCTGGTGGAGGTGATGGGTTGCTGGTGGAGGTGATGGGCTGCTGGTGGAGGTGAGGGGTTGCTGGCAGAGGTGATGGGTTGTTGGTGGAGGTGATGGGCTGCTGGTGGAGGTGATGGGTTGCTGGTGGAGGTGATGGGCTGCTGGTGGAGGTGATGGGTTGCTGGTGGAGGTGATGGGCTGCTGGTGGAGGTGATGGTTTGCTGGTGGAGGTGATGGGTTGCTGGTGGATTTGAGGGGTTGCTGGTGGAGGTGAGGGGTTGCTGGTGGAGGTGATGGGCTGCTGGTGGAGGTGATGGGTTGCTGGTGGAGGTGATGGGTTGCTGGTGGAGGTGATGGGTTGCTGGTGGAGGTGATGGGCTGCTGGTAGAGGTGATGGGTTGCTGGCAGACGTGATGAGTTGCTGGTGGAGGGGATGGGCTGCTGGTGGAGGTGAGGGGCTGCTGGTGGAGGTGAGGGGCTGCTGGTGGAGGTGATGGGTTGCTGGTGGAGGTGATGGGCTGCTGGTGGAGGTGATGGGCTGCTGGCAGAGGTGATGGGTTGCTGGTGGAGGTGAGGGGCTGCTGGTGGAGGTGATGGGTTGCTGGCAGAGGTGATGGGTTGCTGGTGGAGGTGAGGGGCTGCTGGTGGAGGTGATAGGTTGCTGGTGGAGGTGAGGGGTTGCTGGTGGAGGTGAGGGGCTGCTGGTGGAGGTGATGGGCTGCTGGTGGAGGTGAGGTGTTGCTGTCAGAGGTGATGGGCTGCTGGTGGAGGTGAGGGGCTGCTGGTGGAGGTGAGGGGCTGCTGGTGGAGGTGATGGGTTGCTGGTGGAGGTGATGGGCTGCTGGTGGAGGTGAGGGGTTGCTGGCAGAGGTGATGGGTTGTTGGTGGAGGTGATGGGCTGCTGGTGGAGGTGATGGGTTGCTGGCAGAGGTGATAGGCTGCTGGTGGAGGTGATGGATTGCTGGTGGAGGTGAGGGGCTGCAGGTGGAGGTGATGGGTTGCTGGTGGAGGTGATGGGCTGCTGGTGGAGGTGATGGGTTGCTGGCAGAGGGGATGGGCTGCTGGTGGAGGTGATGGGTTGCTGGTGGAGGTGAGGGGTTACTGGTGGAGGTGAGGGGTTGCTGGTGGAGGTGAGGGGTTGCTGGTGGAGGTAATGAGCTGCTGGTGGAGGTGATGAGTTGCTGGTGGAGGTGATGGGCTGCTGGTGGAGGTGAGGGGCTGCTGGTGGAGATGATGGGCTGCTGGTGGAGGTAATGGGCTGCTGGTGGAGGGGATGGGTTGCTGGTGGAGGTGATGGGTTGCTGGTGGAGGTAATGGGTTGCTGGTGGAGGTAATGGGTTGCTGGTGGAGGTGATGGGTTGCTGGTGGAGGTGAGGGGTTGCTGGTGGGGGTGAGGGGTTGCTGGCAGAGGTTAGGGGTTGCTGGTGGAGGTGATGGGCTGCTGGTGGAGGTGATGTGCTGCTGGTGGAGGTGATGGGTTGCTGGCAGAGGGGATGGGCTGCTGGTGGAGGTGATGGGTTGCTGGTGGAGGTGAGGGGTTACTGGTGGAGGTGAGGGGTTGCTGGTGGAGGTGAGGGGTTGCTGGTGGAGGTAATGAGCTGCTGGTGGAGGTGATGGGTTGCTGGTGGAGGTGATGGGCTGCTGGTGGAGGTGAGGGGCTGCTGGTGGAGGTGATGGGCTGCTGGTGGAGGTAATGGGCTGCTGGTGGAGGGGATGGGTTGCTGGTGGAGGTGATGGGTTGCTGGTGGAGGTAATGGGTTGCTGGTGGAGGTAATGGGTTGCTGGTGGAGGTGATGGGTTGCTGGTGGAGGTGAGGGGTTGCTGGTGGGGGTGAGGGGTTGCTGGCAGAGGTTAGGGGTTGCTGGTGGAGGTGATGGGCTGCTGGTGGAGGTGATGTGCTGCTGGTGGAGGTGATGGGCTGCTGGTGGAGGTGAGGGGTTGCTGGCAGAGGTGATGGGCTGCTGGTGGAGGTGAGGGGCTGCTGGTGGAGGTGAGGGGCTGCTGGTGGAGGTGATGGGTTGCTGGTGGAGGTGATGGGCTGGTGGTGGAGGTGATGGGCTGCTGGTGGAGGTGATGGGTTGCTGGTGGAGGTGATGGGCTGCTGGTGGAGGTGATGGGTTGCTGGCAGAGGTGATGGGTTGCTGGTGGAGGTGAGGGGTTACTGGTGGAGGTGAGGGGTTGCTGGTGGAGGTGAGGGGTTGCTGGTGGAGGTAATGGGCTGCTGGTGGAGGTGATGGGTTGCTGGTGGAGGTGATGGGCTGCTGGTGGAGGTGAGGGGCTGCTGGTGGAGGTGATGGGCTGCTGGTGGAGGTAATGGGCTGCTGGTGGAGGGGATGGGTTTCTGGTGGAGGTGAAGGGTTGCTGGTGGGGGTGAGGGGTTGCTGGTCAAGGTGAGGGGTTGCTGGCAGAGGTGAGGGGTTGCTGGTGGAGGTGATGGGCTGCTGGTGGAGGTGATGGGCTGCTGGTGGAGGTGATGGGCTGCTGGTGGAGGTGATGGGCTGCTGGTGGAGGTGAGGGGTTGCTGGCAGAGGTGATGGGCTGCTGGTGGAGGTGAGGGGCTGCTGGTGGAGGTGAGGGGCTGCTGGTGGAGGTGATGGGTTGCTGGTGGAGGTGATGGGCTGGTGGTGGAGGTGATGGGCTGCTGGTGGAGGTGATGGGTTGCTGGTGGAGGTGATGGGCTGCTGGTGGAGGTGATGGGTTGCTGGTGGAGGTGATGGGCTGCTGGTGGAGGTGATGGGTGGCTGGAGGAGGTGATGGGTTGCTGGTGGAGGTGAGGGGTTGCTGGTGGAGGTGATGGGTTGCTGGTGGAGGTGATGGGCTGCTGGTGGAGGTGATGGGCTGCTGGTGGAGGTGATGGGCTGCTGGTAGAGGTGAGGGGTTGCTGGTGGATGTGATGGGCTGCTGGTGGAGGTGATGGGTTGCTGGTGGAGGTGATGGGCTGCTGGTGGAGGTGATGGGTTGCTGGTGGAGGTGATGGGCTGCTGGTGGAGGTGATGGTTTACTGGTGGAGGTGATGGGTTGCTGGTGGAGTTGAGGGGTTGCTGGTGGAGGTGATGGGTTGCTGGTGGAGGTGATGGGCTGCTGGTGGAGGTGATGGGCTGCTGGTGGAGGTGATGGGCTGCTGGTGGAGGTGAGGGGTTGCTGGCAGAGGTGATGGGCTGCTGGTGGAGGTGAGAGGCTGCTGGTGGAGGTGAGGGGCTGCTGGTGGAGGTGATGGGTTGCTGGTGGAGGTGATGGGCTGCTGGTGGAGGTGATGGGCTGCTGGTGGAGGTGAGGTGTTGCTGGCAGAGGTGATGGGCTGCTGGAGGAGGTGAGGGGCTGCTGGTTGAGGTGATGGGCTGCTGGTGGAGGTGATGGGTTGCTGGCAGAGGTGATGGGTTGCTGGTGGAGGTGATGGGCTGCTGGTGGAGGTGAGGGGTTGCTGGCAGAGGTGATGGGCTGCTGGTGGAGGTGAAGGGCTGCTGGTGGAGGTGAGGGGCTGCTGGTGGAGGTGATGGGTTGCTGGTGGAGGTGATGGGCTGCTGGTGGAGGTGATGGGCTGCTGGTGGAGGTGAGGGGTTGCTGGCAGAGGTGATGGGCTGCTGGTGGAGGTGAGGGGCTGCTGGTGGAGGTGATGGGCTACTGGTGGAGGTGATGGGTTGCTGGCAGAGGTGATGGGTTGCTGGTGGAGGTGATGGGCTGCTGGTGGAGGTGATGGGTTGCTGGCAGAGGGGATGGGCTGCTGGTGGAGGTGATGGGTTGCTGGCAGAGGTGATGGGCTGCTGGTGGAGGTGAAGGGTTGCTGGCAGAGGTGATAGGCTGCTGGTGGAGGTGATGGGTTGCTGGTGGAGGTGATGGGTTGCTGGTGGAGGTGATGGGTTGCTGGTGGAGGTGAGGGGCTGCTGGTGGAGGTGATGGGTTGCTTATGGAGGTGATGGGCTGCTGGTGGAGGTGATGGGTTGCTGGCAGAGGGGATGGGCTGCTGGTGGAGGTGATGGGTTGCTTGCAGAGGTGATAGGCTGTTGGTGGAGGTGATGGGTTGCTGGTGGAGGTGATGGGTTGCTGGTGTAGGTGAGGGGCTGCTGGTGGAGGTGATGGGCTGCTGGTGGAGGTGAGGTGTTGCTGTCAGAGGTGATCGGCTGCTGGTGGAGGTGAGGGGCTGCTGGTGGAGGTGAGGGGCTGCTGGTGGAGGTGATGGGTTGCTGGTGGAGGTGATGGGCTGCTGGTGGAGGTGAGGGGTTGCTGGCAGAGGTGATGGGTTGTTGGTGGAGGTGATGGGCTGCTGGTGGAGGTGATGGGTTGCTGGTGGAGGTGATGGGCTGCTGGTGGAGGTGATGGGTTGCTGGTGGAGGTGATGGGCTGCTGGTGGAGGTGATGGTTTGCTGGTGGAGGTGATGGGTTGCTGGTGGATTTGAGGGGTTGCTGGTGGAGGTGAGGGGGTTGCTGGTGGAGGTGATGGGCTGCTGGTGGAGGTGATGGGTTGCTGGTGGAGGTGATGGGTTGCTGGTGGAGGTGATGGGTTGCTGGTGGAGGTGATGGGCTGCTGGTAGAGGTGATGGGTTGCTGGCAGACGTGATGAGTTGCTGGTGGAGGGGATGGGCTGCTGGTGGAGTTGATGGGTTGCTGGTGGAGGTGAGGGGTTGCTGGTGGAGGTGAGGGGCTGCTGGTGGAGGTGATGGGCTGCTGGTGGAGGTGAGGGGCTGCTGGTGGAGGTGATGGGCTACTGGTAGAGGTGATGGGTTGCTGGCAGAGGTGATGGGTTGCTGTTGGAGGTGATGGGCTGCTGGTGGAGGTGATGGGTTGCTGGCAGAGGGGATGGGCTGCTGGTGGAGGTGATGGGTTGCTGGCAGAGGTGATGGGCTGCTGGTGGAGGTGAAGGGTTGCTGGCAGAGGTGATAGGCTGCTGGTGGAGGTGATGGGTTGCTGGTGGAGGTGATGGGTTGCTGGTGGAGGTGATGGGTTGCTGGTGGAGGTGAGGGGCTGCTGGTGGAGGTGATGGGTTGCTTATGGAGGTGATGGGCGGCTGGTGGAAGTGATGGGTTGCTGGCAGAGGGGATGGGCTGCTGGTGGAGGTGATGGGTTGCTGGCAGAGGTGATAGGCTGTTGGTGGAGGTGATGGGTTGCAGGTGGAGGTGATGGGTTGCTGGTGTAGGTGAGGGGCTGCTGGTGGAGGGGATGGGCTGCTGGTGGAGTTGATGGGTTGCTGGTGGACGTGAGGGGTTGCTGGTGGAGGTGAGGGGCTGCTGGTGGAGGTGATGGGTTGTTGGTGGAGGTGATGGGCTGCTGGTGGAGGTGAGGGGCTGCTGGTGGAGGTGAGGGGCTGCTGGTGGAGGTGATGGGTTGCTGGTGGAGGTGATGGGCAGCTGGTGGAGGTGATGGGCTGCTGGCAGAGGTGATGGGTTGATGGTGGAGGTGAGGGGCTGCTGGTGGAGGTGATGGGTTGCTGGCAGAGGTGATGGGTTGCTGGTGGAGGTGAGGGGCTGCTGGTGGAGGTGATGGGTTGCTGGTGGAGGTGAGGGGTTGCTGGTGGAGGTGAGAGGCTGCTGGTGGAGGTGATGGGCTGCTGGTGGAGGTGAGGTGTTGCTGTCAGAGGTGATGGGCTGCTGGTGGAGGTGAGGGGCTGCTGGTGGAGGTGATGGGCTGCTGGTGGAGGTGATGGGTTGCTGGTGGAGGTGATGGGCTGCTGGTGGAGGTGAGGGGTTGCTGGCAGAGGTGATGGGTTGTTGGTGGAGGTGATGGGCTGCTGGTGGAGGTGATGGGTTGCTGGCAGAGGTGATAGGCTGCAGGTGGAGGTGATGGATTGCTGGTGGAGGTGAGGGGCTGCAGGTGGAGGTGATGGGTTGCTGGTGGAGGTGATGGGCTGCTGGTGGAGGTGATGGGTTGCTGGCAGAGGGGATGGGCTGCTGGTGGAGGTGATGGGTTGCTGGTGGAGGTGAGGGGTTACTGGTGGAGGTGAGGGGTTGCTGGTGGAGGTGAGGGGTTGCTGGTGGAGGTAATGAGCTGCTGGTGGAGGTGATGGGTTGCTGGTGGAGGTGATGGGCTGCTGGTGGAGGTGAGGGGCTGCTGGTGGAGGTGATGGTCTGCTGGTGGAGGTAATGGGCTGCTGGTGGAGGGGATGGGTTGCTGGTGGAGGTGATGGGTTGCTGGTGGAGGTAATGGGTTGCTGGTGGAGGTAATGGGTTGCTGGTGGAGGTGATGGGTTGCTGGTGGAGGTGAGGGGTTGCTGGTGGGGGTGAGGGGTTGCTGGTGGAGGTGAGGGGTTGCTGGCAGAGGTTAGGGGTTGCTGGTGGAGGTGATGGGCTGCTGGTGGAGGTGATGTGCTGCTGGTGGAGGTGATGGGCTGCTGGTGGAGGTGAGGGGCTGCTGGTGGAGGTGAGGGGCTGCTGGTGGAGGTGATGGGTTGCTGGTGGAGGTGATGGGCTGGTGGTGGAGGTGATGGGCTGCTGGTGGAGGTGATGGGTTGCTGGTGGAGGTGATGGGCTGCTGGTGGAGGTGATGGGTTGCTGGCAGAGGTGATGGGTTGCTGGTGGAGGTGAGGGGTTACTGGTGGAGGTGAGGGGTTGCTGGTGGAGGTGAGGGGTTGCTGGTGGAGGTAATGGGCTGCTGGTGGAGGTGATGGGTTGCTGGTGGAGGTGATGGGCTGCTGGTGGAGGTGAGGGGCTGCTGGTGGAGGTGATGGGCTGCTGGTGGAGGTAATGGGCTGCTGGTGGAGGGGATGGGTTGCTGGTGGAGGTGATGGGTTGCTGGTGGAGGTAATGGGTTGCTGGTGGAGGTAATGGGTTGCTGGTGGAGGTGATGGGTTGCTGGTGGAGGTGAGGGGTTGCTGGTGGGGGTGAGGGGTACTGGTCGAGGTGAGGGGTTGCTGGCAGAGGTGAGGGGTTGCTGGTAGAGGTGATGGGCTGCTGGTGGAGGTGATGGGCTGCTGGTGGAGGTGATGGGCTGCTGGTGGAGGTGAGGGGTTGCTGGCAGAGGTGATGGGCTGCTGGTGGAGGTGAGGGGCTGCTGGTGGAGGTGAGGGGCTGCTGGTGGAGGTGATGGGTTGCTGGTGGAGGTGATGGGCTGGTGGTGGAGGTGATGGGCTGCTGGTGGAGGTGATGGGTTGCTGGTGGAGGTGATGGGCTGCTGGTGGAGGTGATGGGTTGCTGGTGTAGGTGAGGGGCTGCTGGTGGAGGTGATGGGCTGCTGGTGGAGGTGAGGTGTTGCTGTCAGAGGTGATGGGCTGCTGGTGGAGGTGAGGGGCTGCTGGTGGAGGTGAGGGGCTGCTGGTGGAGGTGATGGGTTGCTGGTGGAGGTGATGGGCTGCTGGTGGAGGTGAGGGGTTGCTGGCAGAGGTGATGGGTTGTTGGTGGAGGTGATGGGCTGCTGGTGGAGGTGATGGGTTGCTGGTGGAGGTGATGGGCTGCTGGTGGAGGTGATGGGTTGCTGGTGGAGGTGATGGGCTGCTGGTGGAGGTGATGGTTTGCTGGTGGAGGTGATGGGTTGCTGGTGGATTTGAGGGGTTGCTGGTGGAGGTGAGGGGTTGCTGGTGGAGGTGATGGGCTGCTGGTGGAGGTGATGGGTTGCTGGTGGAGGTGATGGGTTGCTGGTGGAGGTGATGGGTTGCTGGTGGAGGTGATGGGCTGCTGGTAGAGGTGATGGGTTGCTGGCAGACGTGATGAGTTGCTGGTGGAGGGGATGGGCTGCTGGTGGAGTTGATGGGTTGCTGGTGGAGGTGAGGGGTTGCTGGTGGAGGTGAGGGGCTGCTGGTGGAGGTGATGGGTTGCTGGTGGAGGTGATGGGCTGCTGGTGGAGGTGAGGGGCTGCTGGTGGAGGTGAGGGGCTGCTGGTGGAGGTGATGGGTTGCTGGTGGAGGTGATGGGCTGCTGGTGGAGGTGATGGGCTGCTGGCAGAGGTGATGGGTTGCTGGTGGAGGTGAGGGGCTGCTGGTGGAGGTGATGGGTTGCTGGCAGAGGTGATGGGTTGCTGGTGGAGGTGAGGGGCTGCTGGTGGAGGTGATGGGTTGCTGGTGGAGGTGAGGGGTTGCTGGTGGAGGTGAGAGGCTGCTGGTGGAGGTGATGGGCTGCTGGTGGAGGTGAGGTGTTGCTGTCAGAGGTGATGGGCTGCTGGTGGAGGTGAGGGGCTGCTGGTGGAGGTGAGGGGCTGCTGGTGGAGGTGATGGGTTGCTGGTGGAGGTGATGGGCTGCTGGTGGAGGTGAGGGGTTGCTGGCAGAGGTGATGGGTTGTTGGTGGAGGTGATGGGCTGCTGGTGGAGGTGATGGGTTGCTGGCAGAGGTGATAGGCTGCTGGTGGAGGTGATGGATTGCTGGTGGAGGTGAGGGGCTGCAGGTGGAGGTGATGGGTTGCTGGTGGAGGTGATGGGCTGCTGGTGGAGGTGATGGGTTGCTGGCAGAGGGGATGGGCTGCTGGTGGAGGTGATGGGTTGCTGGTGGAGGTGAGGGGTTACTGGTGGAGGTGAGGGGTTGCTGGTGGAGGTGAGGGGTTGCTGGTGGAGGTAATGAGCTGCTGGTGGAGGTGATGGGTTGCTGGTGGAGGTGATGGGCTGCTGGTGGAGGTGAGGGGCTGCTGGTGGAGGTGATGGTCTGCTGGTGGAGGTAATGGGCTGCTGGTGGAGGGGATGGGTTGCTGGTGGAGGTGATGGGTTGCTGGTGGAGGTAATGGGTTGCTGGTGGAGGTAATGGGTTGCTGGTGGAGGTGATGGGTTGCTGGTGGAGGTGAGGGGTTGCTGGTGGGGGTGGGGGGTTGCTGGTGGAGGTGAGGGGTTGCTGGCAGAGGTTAGGGGTTGCTGGTGGAGGTGATGGGCTGCTGGTGGAGGTGATGTGCTGCTGGTGGAGGTGATGGGCTGCTGGTGGAGGTGAGGGGTTGCTGGCAGAGGTGATGGGCTGCTGGTGGAGGTGAGGGGCTGCTGGTGGAGGTGAGGGGCTGCTGGTGGAGGTGATGGGTTGCTGGTGGAGGTGATGGGCTGGTGGTGGAGGTGATGGGCTGCTGGTGGAGGTGATGGGTTGCTGGTGGAGGTGATGGGCTGCTGGTGGAGGTGATGGGTTGCTGGCAGAGGTGATGGGTTGCTGGTGGAGGTGAGGGGTTACTGGTGGAGGTGAGGGGTTGCTGGTGGAGGTGAGGGGTTGCTGGTGGAGGTAATGGGCTGCTGGTGGAGGTGATGGGTTGCTGGTGGAGGTGATGGGCTGCTGGTGAGTAGTAGGGTTGGCGCCACACAGACGATATTTTTTTTTCAGGGAAAATATCGTCTGTGTGGCGCCAGGGTTTTCAGGTAAATTTAGAATATCCCCTGTGCGCCCCAAGGGTTTCAGGTAAATTTTGAAATATCGTCTGTGTGGAGCCAGGGTTTTCAGGTAAATTTTGTCAGTCGCAGATTTTAGAAGTAAGGATTTCTTATGAGAAAAATAATTTCCGAGACTTAGAAGTTTGTTAAAGCCTTATGGGAGAAATTCAAATAACGTGTGTAGCACTTTAGGGCTTCCAGGAGAACTCTACGGACATATTTTACATGTTTTCAACTTACAAAATCGTCTATGTAAGCCTTAGTTATTCATATAAATTTAGAAAATCACCTGTGTAAGTCATTGTTTTCAGGGTTTCGTACATCACACCCCCCTCCCTCCCCCCCTTACCTCGCAATCTCTCGCGTCGCCTTTATTTACTTTACGCTGTGCCAGCCAGATCTCTTATCATATCTTATCTCCATAATATCTCTACCGTCCCTCCTCTCTCTCTCTCTCCTCCTCCTATTTCCTTACAACTATTTTCAGAGTTTCAAATAATCATAGAAGTTTATTTATATGTTTATGACCGAATTTGTAAAAGGACCATTTTCAGAGAATATTGTCTTAGATGTTTTGTTAAGGAAAACAGACCACTTATCCATAACATTTAGTTTTATATCCATTTACGGCTATTTCACCTGTAAAGACCAAAATTGAACAGAGCCCAGTTTTAAGCTCATATTTCATCAGAGACCAGTTTATACCGAAATTCGCCAGAGCCTACTTTGAGAGCAAATTAGTCAGAGACAGTTTTAAGCTCATATTTCATCAGAGTCCAATTATCAACAGTAATTCACCAGAGTCTACTTTGAGATCAAAATTAGTCAGAGACAGTATTTAGCTCATATTTCATCAGAGTCCAATTTATACCTAAAAATGAACAGAGTCTACTTTGAGAGCAAAATTAGTCAGAGACAGTATTTAGCTCATATTTCATCAGAGTCCAATTTATACCTAAAAATGAACAGAGTCTACTTTGAGAGCAAAATTAGTCAGAGACAGTTTTAAGCTCATATTTCGGCAGAGTCCAGTTTATGCTCAAATTCGCCAGAGTCTACTTTAATAGCAAAATTCATCAGAGTCCAGTTTTCTAGCAAATTTCATCAGTGTCCTGTAATCTGTGAAAATTTGACAGAGTCCAGTTCTTGATCGAAATTCATCAGAGTCCAGTTTTCTAGCAAAATTCGCCAGAGTCTACTTTGTGCCAAATATTCAGAGTCCAGTTCATGATCGAAATTAATCAGAGTCCAATTAAAGACCCAAATTTGGCAGAGACCACATTTTCGCTACTAGCAGTCCAATCCCCCCGAAATTTTAAACAGTCATATTTCAGACGTAGTAAATAAGATCAAGTCAGTTACAGAGCTCCAGCTCTTGTCCCCCTGTATTTGCATATTTTCTCTATATTCAGCTGTGTTCTTCACTTTTTGTCCGTGTTTTCTGTGTTCATTCCATGTTCTATAAATGTTCACAGCAAGCTCAGTTCAAATTTTTTCTGCCATTTTTCCCCGTATGTTCACTATGTTCTTTGTCATATTTTCATGTGCATCATATGTTCTCTGTATAACTTTTTATACTCAATATTCATGTTCTCAATGTTCTTAGCTTGTTCTTCACATGTTCACAGTCCCATTCAGTTCATATTTTCACAAGTATCTCCATTTTTTCTATAATCTTTCTCTTAGTCTCATTACTTTCTCTACAAATTCTAGGCATATTTTCTATGTTTTCATGTTCATCACATGTTCTCTTTACAACTTTTATACTCAATATTCATGCTAACTTCCATATGTTGTGTTCTTTGTCAATATTCATGTTCCTCTACAAGTTCATATTCCCAGCATGTTCACTCTATTCATCAACTTTTTCTTACGTGTTTTCTGTGTTCACCGTATGTTCACTGTGTTCATTCCCTTACTTAACCTCAATTTTTTTATGTTCTTTGTTTCTTCCATTCCATTCACTAACTAGTTCTTTGTCAAATATTAGCATCAGCAATACAGTTTCCTCAACAATTTTAGTCACCCAGTTTTATTTTCAAAACTATGTCAAAGTAATTCTCGTAGTCAACTTAATAGTTCTACCAGCCATGTTCTTAAACAAATCTACACTTTATTCAGTTCCAAATTTACAAAGACAAACCTTTCTTGTAACTTCTTAACTAAAAATCTTTCGCCAATCAACTGAAACATAGTCACTTTCCTCATTTCTCAACTAACTTATTATCCAATCAACCAAAAAATTGTCAAAGGAATCTTTCCAACACTGTTCATAACTAAACTTATTATCCAGTCAACTAAAAATAGTCAGAAATATCCTCGTTCAACACTGTTCTTAACTAAAACAACCTTTCTCTTAGCTAAAAATTGTCAAAGGAAACTTTTTCAGCACTTTCTTAACAGGCGCTATGTTTCATCAAGAAAAATTGTCAAAGGAAACTTTCCAAAACTGTTCATAACTAGCTTTTATCCATCGTCAATCAACTAAAATAATAACTTTCATCATTTCTTAACTAAACATATTCCCCATTCATCAGAAAATAACCGTGTTCTTCATGTTTCATTGTCATTTCTTATCTAAAATTATCAGCCAATCATCAGAAAAAGTCATGTTCATCATGTTTTGGCTTTTGCTCAACTAAAAGTATTCATCGGTCAACTAAAAATAGTTACTTCATCATGTTTCCTTGTCATTTCTTAACTGAAATATCACTTCTCTCATCTGAAAATAGTCAGGATTAACCTCATTCAACACCGTTCTTAACTAAAACAGCCTTTCGCTTAGCTAAAAATTGTCAAAGGAATCTTTTCAGCACTGTTCATAACTAACTTTATCCATCGTCAAGTAAGAAAATATAGTCAAAGATATCTATCATCGTCGTTCTTAACTGACATTTATACTTTGTGGAGCACTAAAATAGTCAAATGTAACTTTTTCAACACTTTCGTAACTAAAATTATATGTCGCTAAGTAAGAAAAATAGTCAAAGGTGCTCTCCGTTACACCAAAGTTACTCTTCGAGAAATCAAAG
Organism: Procambarus clarkii; assembly: GCF_040958095.1. Lineage (NCBI taxonomy): Eukaryota > Metazoa > Arthropoda > Malacostraca > Decapoda > Cambaridae > Procambarus > Procambarus clarkii. Next base: position 27,492 of record NW_027189870.1, read on the forward strand.
ACACTCTTCAATACATCAAGGACTTACTCAAAGACACCAAAGTTACACTCTAAGACATCCTTCGAGACATCAAAGACTTCAATGGGACTCTTCCATTCATCAAAGACATTCTCTAAGCCCTCAAAGTTATTCTCAGAGTCATCAAAAAGTTAATCTCAGTCATCAAAATGCTATTCTCTAAGTAGCCTTTCGTTCATCAGAGAAACTTTCTAAGACATCTTCGTTCATTAAAGTTATTTTCAGAGACATCTAAAGTTATTCTCAGAGCTATCAAACTTGTTCTCAGAGTCATCAAATGTTATTCTCGAAGTCATCAAAGTTATTTTCAGAGACATCTAAAGTTAATTTCTATGTTATAAAGTTATTCTCAGAGACATCTAAAGTTAATCTTGGTCATCAAAGTTGTTCTCTAAACATCAATGTTGTTCTCCAAGACATCAAAGATGTTCTCAAAATCATAAAAGTTATTCCCAGAGCTATCAAAGTTAATCTCAGAGTTATCCAAAGATATTCTCTAAGCCCTCAAAGTTATTCTCAGCACAATCAAAAGTTATTCCGAGTCATCAAAAGTTATTCCAAGACAACAAAAGTCATTCTCAGAGCTATCAAAATTATTCTCGGAGTCATCAAAAGGTATTCTCTAACTCACTTTGGCCATTAAAGTTAATTTCTATGTTATAAAAGTTTGTCTCAGAGACATCTAAAGTTAATCTTAGAGTTATCAAATGTAATCTCTAACTCTCTTTTGTTCATCAAAGTTGATCTCAGAGTTAGCAAAGGTAATCTCTAACTCACTCTCGTTCATCAAAGTTGTTTCAAAGACATCAAAGTTATTCAAAGAGCTAACAAAAGTTATTCTCAGAGTCACCTTCGTTCTTCAGAGAAACTTTCCAAAACATCTTTATTCATCAAAGTTATTCTCAGAGGCATAAAAGTCATTCTCAGAGCTATCAAACTTGTTCTCAAAGTCATCAAACTTATTCACAGAGTCATCAAAGTTAATCTAAGACATCATTTTTCATCAAAGATATTCTCTCTAAACCATCAATGTTCTTCTCTAAGACATAAAAGTTATTCTCAGAGTCACCTTCGTTCGTCAGAGAAACTTTCAAAACATCTTTGTTCATCAAACTTGTTTTCAAAGTCATCAAAAGTTAATCTAAGACATCTTCTTTCATCAAAGTTATTTTCAGAGACATCTAAAGTTATTCTCAGAGCTATCAAACTTGTTCTCAGAGTCATCAAATGTTATTCTCGAAGTCATCAAAGTTATTTTCAGAGACATCTAAAGTTAATTTCTATGTTATAAAGTTATTCTCAGAGACATCTAAAGTCAATCTTGGTCATCAAAGTTGTTCTCTAAACATCAATGTTGTTCTCCAAGACATCAAAGATGTTCTCAAAATCATAAAAGTTATTCCCAGAGCTATCAAAGTTAATCTCAGAGTTATCCAAAGATATTCTCATGTCCACAAAAGTTATTCCAAGAGACGTCAAAGTTGTTTCAAAGACATCAAAGTTAATCTCAGAGTTATCCAAAGACATTCTCATGTCCACAAAAGTTATTCCAAGAGACGTCAAAGTTGTTTCAAAGACATCTAAAGTTAATTTCTATGTTATAAAGTTATTCTCAGAGACATCTAAAGTCAATCTTGGTCATCAAAGTTGTTCTCTAAACATCAATGTTGTTCTCCAAGACATCAAAGATGTTCTCAAAATCATAAAAGTTATTCCCAGAGCTATCAAAGTTAATCTCAGAGTTATCCAAAGATATTCTCATGTCCACAAAAGTTATTCCAAGAGACGTCAAAGTTGTTTCAAAGACATCAAAGTTAATCTCAGAGTTATCCAAAGACATTCTCATGTCCACAAAAGTTATTCCAAGAGACGTCAAAGTTGTTTCAAAGACATCAAAGTTAATCTCAGAGTTATCCAAAGACATTCTCAGAGACATCTAAAGTTATTCTCTAAGACATCAAAGTTGTTCTAAGAGTTATCAAAAGTTATTCTCAGTCATGATATGTTATTCTCTAACTCACTTCCATTCATCAAAGACATTCTCTAAGTCCTGAAAGTTATTCTCTAAGACAACAAAGTCTTTCTCAGAGCTACCAAAGATGTTCTCTAAATCATAAAAGTTAATCTTAACTCACCTTCGTTCATTAGAGAAACTTTCCAATCCATATTCGTTAACCAGAGTTATTCTCAGAGTCATCAAAGCGATCTCTAATTCATCTTCGTTCTCCAAAGTTGTTCTCTAAGACACCTTCATTCATCAAAGAAACTCTCCTTCTTCCATCATGTTATTCTTTAAGACATCTTCAGTCATAAAATTTTCTCTCCAAAATGTAACTAGTTCAGCTTTTCATACCAAACCTGCATTTCTGTTAAAACATATTTTCTTAGTTGCTTTACCCTAAAACTGTTCTCTGAACTACACTATTCAAACCTACGTAACCTATCCTCCCCACCCAATGTTACTTAGTTAACGTAACGTTCCTAAACCTAGCTTTACCTATCCTAACATACCTTACCTTACCTAACTTTACCTATCCCTAACTTAACCTAACTTTACCTATCCTAACTTAACTTGCCTTTCATAACCTAACTTTACCTATCCTAACATAACTTACCTTACCTTCCCTAACTTAACCTAACTTTACCTATCCTAACTTAACTTACCTTTCATAACCTAACTTTACCTAACATAACTTACCTTACCTTCCCTAACTTAACCTAACTTTACCTATCCTAACTTAACTTGCCTTTCATAACCTAACTTTACCTATCCTAACATAACTTACCTTACCTTCCCTATCTTACCTAACTTTACCTATCCTAACATAACTTACCTTACCTTCCCTAACTTAACCTAACTTTACCTATCCTAACTTAACTTACCTTTCATAACCTAACTTTACCTAACATAACTTACCTTACCTTCCCTAACTTAACCTAACTTTACCTATCCTAACTTAACTTACCTAACTTATTCTGCTTAACATAACTTACCTTACCTTCCCTATCTTACCTAACTTTACCTATCCTATCCTAACCTAACTTGTCTTACCTAACTTAATCTTACTTTCCCAAACTGATGTATCCTAACTTATCTAGTCCAACCAGACATGATCTAACTTAAGTATTCCTTCTTGTCTTTGTGTTTCGTCAATCATTGTCTCATATTCATTTACTCATTTCATTAGTTATTTTCTCAAATGGTCACTTATGCATTTCAAGTGCTATTTGTTAGAGATTGGATATTTAAGCATTTCAAAGAATTTTTGTTATATATGGGCATTTACTCATTTCAAGGGATAATTTCTCAAATGGACGTTTTGCATTTCAAGTGTTATTTGTTTAAGATTGGGTGTTTAACCATTTCAAAGGTTTTTGTTATATATGGGAACTTACTCGTTTCAAGGGCCAATTTCTCAAATGGTCATTTTTGCAGATCAAGGGTTATTTGTTAAAGTTCATCAAGTTGCCCATAAGTTGTATTTATTATGTTTGTTATCTTATGTTCTTATTCCCCAACCCTTTAACCTAACCTTTCAGATGGAGTTTGTTGAATATATTATCCTTTTCCTAACCTTTCAGATGTAGTTTGTTGAATATATTATCCTTTTTCCTAACCTTTCAGATGTAGTTTGTTGAATATATTATCCTTTTCCTAACCTTTCAGATGTAGTTTTGTTTCTCCTTTTTGTATATTTTTACCCAAACCCACCATCCCACTTAACCATCTTTCCTTCTTTACTTTGTTTTCACATATAAGTTCATTCTTTATCATAGTATTAATAAAAATTACAATAGTAAAAGAATCAGATCTACTAAGACTTGAAATTGAGAAACAAGAGCTCAAGGGAGTGAGAGCATGAAAGAAGAGCAAGGAGTAAGAGAGAGGGGGCGGAAGAGAATGGGACCAAAGAAGAGAGAATGAGAGAGTGGGCATGGGAGCACTAAGACTTGAATTGAGAAAAAGAAAAACTAAGTGAATGAGAATGAGGGTGTGAGAATGGGAGCAATAAGACTTGAATTTGAGAAACAAGAGAGCATTTGAGCAAATGAGGGAGAGAGAGGGGGAGGAAGAGAGAGAATAAGGGAGAGAGATAGAAAAGGAGGGTTAGAAGGAGTAGGAGAATGAGAGAGAGTGTGGGCATGGGAGCACTAAGACTTGAATTGAGAAAAAGAAAAACTAAGTGAATGAGAATGAGGGTGTGAGAATGGGAGCAATAAGACTTGAATTTGAGAAACAAGAGAGCATTTGAGCAAATGAGGGAGAGAGAGGGGGAGGAAGAGAGAGAATAAGGGAGAGAGATAGAAAAGGAGGGTTAGAAGGAGTAGGAGAATCAAAGTAAAGAAGGAAAGATGGTTTGGGTAAAAATATACAAAAAGGAGAAACAAAACTACATCTGAAAGGTTAGGAAAAGGATAATATATTCAACAAACTACATCTGAAAGGTTAGGAAAAAGGATAATATATTCAACAAACTACATCTGAAAGGTTAGGAAAAGGATAATATATTCAACAAACTCCATCTGAAAGGTTAGGTTAAAGGGTTGGGGAATAAGAACATAAGATAACAAACATAATAAATACAACTTATGGGCAACTTGATGAACTTTAACAAATAACCCTTGATCTGCAAAAATGACCATTTGAGAAATTGGCCCTTGAAACGAGTAAGTTCCCATATATAACAAAAACCTTTGAAATGGTTAAACACCCAATCTTAAACAAATAACACTTGAAATGCAAAACGTCCATTTGAGAAATTATCCCTTGAAATGAGTAAATGCCCATATATAACAAAAATTCTTTGAAATGCTTAAATATCCAATCTCTAACAAATAGCACTTGAAATGCATAAGTGACCATTTGAGAAAATAACTAATGAAATGAGTAAATGAATATGAGACAATGATTGACGAAACACAAAGACAAGAAGGAATACTTAAGTTAGATCATGTCTGGTTGGACTAGATAAGTTAGGATACATCAGTTTGGGAAAGTAAGATTAAGTTAGGTAAGACAAGTTAGGTTAGGATAGGATAGGTAAAGTTAGGTAAGATAGGGAAGGTAAGGTAAGTTATGTTAAGCAGAATAAGTTAGGTAAGTTAAGTTAGGATAGGTAAAGTTAGGTTAAGTTAGGGAAGGTAAGGTAAGTTATGTTAGGTAAAGTTAGGTTATGAAAGGTAAGTTAAGTTAGGATAGGTAAAGTTAGGTTAAGTTAGGGAAGGTAAGGTAAGTTATGTTAGGATAGGTAAAGTTAGGTAAGATAGGGAAGGTAAGGTAAGTTATGTTAGGATAGGTAAAGTTAGGTTATGAAAGGCAAGTTAAGTTAGGATAGGTAAAGTTAGGTTAAGTTAGGGAAGGTAAGGTAAGTTATGTTAGGTAAAGTTAGGTTATGAAAGGTAAGTTAAGTTAGGATAGGTAAAGTTAGGTTAAGTTAGGGAAGGTAAGGTAAGTTATGTTAGGATAGGTAAAGTTAGGTTATGAAAGGCAAGTTAAGTTAGGATAGGTAAAGTTAGGTTAAGTTAGGGAAGGTAAGGTAAGGTATGTTAGGATAGGTAAAGCTAGGTTTAGGAACGTTACGTTAACTAAGTAACATTGGGTGGGGAGGATAGGTTACGTAGGTTTGAATAGTGTAGTTCAGAGAACAGTTTTAGGGTAAAGCAACTAAGAAAATATGTTTTAACAGAAATGCAGGTTTGGTATGAAAAGCTGAACTAGTTACATTTTGGAGAGAAAATTTTATGACTGAAGATGTCTTAAAGAATAACATGATGGAAGAAGGAGAGTTTCTTTGATGAATGAAGGTGTCTTAGAGAACAACTTTGGAGAACGAAGATGAATTAGAGATCGCTTTGATGACTCTGAGAATAACTCTGGTTAACGAATATGGATTGGAAAGTTTCTCTAATGAACGAAGGTGAGTTAAGATTAACTTTTATGATTTAGAGAACATCTTTGGTAGCTCTGAGAAAGACTTTGTTGTCTTAGAGAATAACTTTCAGGACTTAGAGAATGTCTTTGATGAATGGAAGTGACTCTGAGAATAACTTTTGTTAGCTCTTTGAATAACTTTGATGTCTTTGAAACAACTTTGATGAACGAGAGTGAGTCCTTGATGTCTGGAAGAGTGTTTTTGACTATATTTCTTACTTAACGACATATATTTTAGTTAGGAACAACGATGAATATGACTATTTTAGCGAAGTGAAAGGCTACTTTAGTTAAGAACAGTGTTGGAAAGAGGCTACACATGACTATTTCAGATGAGAGAAGTGATATTTCAGTTAAGAAATGACAAGGAAACATGATGAAGTAACTATTTTAGTGATGTGAAAGGTTGCTTTAGTTAGAACAGTGTTGGAAAGAGGTTACACATGACTATTTTAAATGAGCGAAGTGATATTTCAGTTAAGAAATGACAAGGAAACATGATGAAGTAACTATTTTTTTAGTTGACTGATGAATACTTTAGTTAAGGAAAAGATAAAACATGACGAGGGAGACTATTTTTGTGCTCCCCCAAGTATAATGTCAGTTAAGAACAGCTATGAAAGATATCTTTGGTTATTTTTTTTTTCTTGAAAAAACATAATTTTAGTTAAGCAAAAAGACAAAACATGATGAACATGGCTTTTTCTGTTGATTGATGGTTAATTTTAGTTATGAAATGACAATGAAACATGAAGAACACTGTTATTTTCTGATGACTGGGGGAATAAGTTTAGTTAAGAAATGATGAAAGTTATTATTTTTAGTTGATTGACGATGGATAAAAGCTAGTTATGAACAGTTTTGGAAAGTTTCCTTTGACAATTTTTCTTGATGAAACATAGCGCCTGTTAAGAAAGTGCTGAAAAAGTTTCCTTTGACAATTTTTAGCTAAGAGAAAGGTTGTTTTAGTTAAGAACAGTGTTGAACGAGGCTATTTCTGACTATTTTTAGTTGACTGGATAATAAGTTTAGTTGAGAAATGAGGAAAGTGACTATGTTTCAGTTGATTGGCGAAAGATTTTTAGTTAAGAAGTTACAAGAAAGGTTTGTCTTTGTAAATTTGGAACTGAATAAAGTGTAGATTTGTTTAAGAACGGGGTTGGTAGAACTATTAAGTTGACTACGAGAATTACTTTGACATAGTTTTGCAAATAAAAACTTGGTGACTAAAATTGTTGAGGGGACTGTAATGCAGTATAATATTATTTGACAAAGAACTAGTTAGTGAATGGAAGAAACAAAGAACATAAAAAATTGAGGTTAAGTAAGGGAATGAACACAGTGAACATACGGTGAACACAGAAAACATGTAAGAAACAGTTGATGAATAGAGTGAACATGCAGGGAATATGAACTTATAGAGAATATGAAGACATGATAAGGAACATAGGGAATACAAAGAATGAACACTGAACATGTGAAGAACAAGCTAAGAACATTGAGAACATGAATATTGACAAAGAACACAAAATATGGAAGTTAGCATGAATATTGAGTATAAAAGTTGTAAAGAGAACATGTGATGAATATGAAAACATAGAAAATATGACTAGAATTTGTAGAGAACATAATGAGACTAAGAGAAAGATTACGTAAAAAATGGAGATACTTGTGAAAATATGAACTGAATGGGACTGTGAACATTTGAAGAACATGGAGTGAACACGGATGAGAATATGAAGAACACAGTGAATATAGAGAAAATATGCAAATACAGTATGATTATTGAAGGTTTGGATAAGTTGGGGATGAGAAGGTAAGGGAGGGAAAGGGTAAGAGTTAAGCTGGAGACGGACTTGATCGAAAATATTTATGTCTGATGATCTAAGGCAGAGGGAATGGAGCTTGGTTAATGCCCCGATTAATTTTACTACGTTAGAAATACGGTGATCTTAAATCTCAGGGTGATTTAGTTGGAAAATAAAGAACTTGTACAAATGAACTAAGCTGGGGCACAAGAGTTGAAACTTGATAACTGAACTGGTTTTTATTTACTATGTCTGAAAATGTAGTTGGGTGATTTGGACTGAGAGTAATGATTTTACAAAAGTGAGCTTGGACAGAGGACAAGAGCTAGTTTTATAATTGTTTACTTCATATTTACTAAGTCTGAAATACAGAGGGTAAAAAATTTCAGGGAAATTGATGGGTTAAAGACTTGAGGGTGGAAGAGGGTGGGGGACGAGAGCTGGAGCTCGATAACTGACTTGATTTTATTTACTAACTTTGAAGTATGTCTGCTTTTAATTTTAGGGAAATTGATGGGTTATTTACAAAGATACGAAGGAGAATTAAGGCGGGGATGAGAGCTGGAGCTCGATAACTGACTTGATTTTATTTACGGTGTCTGAAATACAGAGGGTAGAAATTTCAGGGGAATTGGTGGTTTATTTACAAAGATATGAAAGAGAACTAAGGCGGAGGACAAGAGCTGGAGCTTGGTAACTGTTTTGATCTTATTTATGGTGTCTGAAATACAGAGGCTAAAAATCTCAGGGAATTTGGACTGTTACTAATGATTTTGTACAAATGAACTAAGCTGGGGACAAGAGCTAGAGTTTGATAATTGTTTGCATTTACTAAACTATGTCTGAAATACAGAGGGTAGAAATTTCAGGGAAATTGGACTGATACTAACGAAGATACGAGAGAGAGCTAAGGCGGAGGACAAGAGCTGGAGCTTGGTAACTAAATTACTGTATTGAACTACATTTGAAATATGATTATTTTTAAATTTTAGAGGGATTGGAATGATAGTATTCATTATACGACAGGGGACTAAGGTGGGGAACGTGAGCTAGAACTTGCTTACTAACATGATTTATTTGTGTAAAACTGACTTGCTTAATGAAAAGGAGCAAACATACTGACTTGCTTAATGAAAAGGAGCAAACATACGATGTTGGAAAATAGTTGAACTGAATGAAAGGAGAGAGAGAGAGAGAGGAGGGACGGTCCAGATATTATGAGAAGATAACATAAGATAAGAGGTCTGGCTGACCGGGCGTAAAGTAAACACAGGTGAGGCGACAGATTGCGAGGTAAGGGGGGGAGGGAGGGGGGTGTGATGTACGAAACCCTGAAAACAATGACTTACACAGGTGCTTTTCTAAATTTATATGAATAACTAAGGCTTACATAGACGATTTTGTAAGTTGAAAACATGTAAAATATGTCCGTAGAGTTCTCCTGGAAGCCCTAAAGTGCTACACACGTTATTTGAATTTCTCCCATAAGGCTTTAACAAACTTCTAAGTCTCGGAAATTATTTTTCTCATAAGAAATCCATACTTCTAAAATCTGTGACTGCCCAAATTCGCCTGAAAAACCCTGGCTCACAAACACGAATTTCTAAATTTACCTGAAACCCTTGGGGCGCACAGGGGATATTCTAAATTTACCTGAAACCCTTGGGGCGCACAGGTACCTTTTTTCCCTTTGGACCTGAAACCCTTGGGGCGCACAGGGGATATTCTAAATTTACCTGAAAACCCTGGCGCCACACAGACGATATTTTCCCTGAAAAAAAAATATCGTCTGTGTGGCGCCAACCCTACTACTCTGGTGGAGGTGAGGGGCTGCTGGTGGAGGTGATGGGCTGCTGGTGGAGGTAATGGGCTGCTGGTGGAGGGGATGGGTTGCTGGTGGAGGTGATGGGTTGCTGGTGGAGGTAATGGGTTGCTGGTGGAGGTAATGGGTTGCTGGTGGAGGTGATGGGTTGCTGGTGGAGGTGAGGGGTTGCTGGTGGGGGTGAGGGGTTGCTGGTCGAGGTGAGGGGTTGCTGGCAGAGGTGAGGGGTTGCTGGTGGAGGTGATGGGCTGCTGGTGGAGGTGATGGGCTGCTGGTGGAGGTGATGGGCTGCTGGTGGAGGTGAGGGGTTGCTGGCAGAGGTGATGGGCTGCTGGTGGAGGTGAGGGGCTGCTGGTGGAGGTGAGGGGCTGCTGGTGGAGGTGATGGGTTGCTGGTGGAGGTGATGGGCTGGTGGTGGAGGTGATGGGCTGCTGGTGGAGGTGATGGGTTGCTGGTGGAGGTGATGGGCTGCTGGTGGAGGTGATGGGTTGCTGGTGGAGGTGATGGGCTGCTGGTGGAGGTGATGGGTGGCTGGTGGAGGTGATGGGTTGCTGGTGGAGGTGAGGGGTTGCTGGTGGAGGTGATGGGTTGCTGGTGGAGGTGATGGGCTGCTGGTGGAGGTGATGGGCTGCTGGTGGAGGTGATGGGCTGCTGGTTGAGGTGAGGGGTTGCTGGTGGATGTGATGGGCTGCTGGTGGAGGTGATGGGTTGCTGGTGGAGGTGATGGGCTGCTGGTGGAGGTGATGGGTTGCTGGTGGAGGTGATGGGCTGCTGGTGGAGGTGATGGTTTGCTGGTGGAGGTGATGGGTTGCTGGTGGAGTTGAGGGGTTGCTGGTGGAGGTGATGGGTTGCTGGTGGAGGTGATGGGCTGCTGGTGGAGGTGATGGGCTGCTGGTGGAGGTGATGGGCTGCTGGTGGAGGTGAGGGGTTGCTGGCAGAGGTGATGGGCTGCTGGTGGAGGTGAGGGGCTGCTGGTGGAGGTGAGGGGCTGCTGGTGGAGGTGATGGGTTGCTGGTGGAGGTGATGGGCTGCTGGTGGAGGTGATGGGCTGCTGGTGGAGGTGAGGTGTTGCTGGCAGAGGTGATGGGCTGCTGGAGGAGGTGAGGGGCTGCTGGTGGAGGTGATAGGCTGCTGGTGGAGGTGATGGGTTGCTGGCAGAGGTGATGGGTTGCTGGTGGAGGTGATGGGCTGCTGGTGGAGGTGAGGGGTTGCTGGCAGAGGTGATGGGCTGCTGGTGGAGGTGAAGGGCTGCTGGTGGAGGTGAGGGGCTGCTGGTGGAGGTGATGGGTTGCTGGTGGAGGTGATGGGCTGCTGGTGGAGGTGAAGGGTTGCTGGCAGAGGTGATAGGCTGCTGGTGGAGGTGATGGGTTGCTGGTGGAGGTGATGGGTTGCTGGTGGAGGTGATGGGTTGCTGGTGGAGGCGAGGGGCTGCTGGTGGAGGTGATGGGTTGCTTATGGAGGTGATGGGCTGCTGGTGGAGGTGATGGGTTGCTGGCAGAGGGGATGGGCTGCTGGTGGAGGTGATGGGTTGCTGGCAGAGGTGATAGGCTGTTGGTGGAGGTGATGGGTTGCTGGTGGAGGTGATGGGTTGCTGGTGTAGGTGAGGGGCTGCTGGTGGAGGTGATGGGCTGCTGGTGGAGGTGAGGTGTTGCTGTCAGAGGTGATGGGCTGCTGGTGGAGGTGAGGGGCTGCTGGTGGAGGTGAGGGGCTGCTGGTGGAGGTGATGGGTTGCTGGTGGAGGTGATGGGCTGCTGGTGGAGGTGAGGGGTTGCTGGCAGAGGTGATGGGTTGTTGGTGGAGGTGATGGGCTGCTGGTGGAGGTGATGGGTTGCTGGTGGAGGTGATGGGCTGCTGGTGGAGGTGATGGGTTGCTGGTGGAGGTGATGGGCTGCTGGTGGAGGTGATGGTTTGCTGGTGGAGGTGATGGGTTGCTGGTGGATTTGAGGGGTTGCTGGTGGAGGTGAGGGGTTGCTGGTGGAGGTGATGGGCTGCTGGTGGAGGTGATGGGTTGCTGGTGGAGGTGATGGGTTGCTGGTGGAGGTGATGGGTTGCTGGTGGAGGTGATGGGCTGCTGGTAGAGGTGATGGGTTGCTGGCAGACGTGATGAGTTGCTGGTGGAGGGGATGGGCTGCTGGTGGAGTTGATGGGTTGCTGGTGGAGGTGAGGGGTTGCTGGTGGAGGTGAGGGGCTGCTGGTGGAGGTGATGGGCTGCTGGTGGAGGTGAGGGGCTGCTGGTGGAGGTGATGGGCTACTGGTGGAGGTGATGGGTTGCTGGCAGAGGTGATGGGTTGCTGGTGGAGGTGATGGGCTGCTGGTGGAGGTGATGGGTTGCTGGCAGAGGGGATGGGCTGCTGGTGGAGGTGATGGGTTGCTGGCAGAGGTGATGGGCTGCTGGTGGAGGTGAAGGGTTGCTGGCAGAGGTGATAGGCTGCTGGTGGAGGTGATGGGTTGCTGGTGGAGGTGATGGGTTGCTGGTGGAGGTGATGGGTTGCTGGTGGAGGTGAGGGGCTGCTGGTGGAGGTGATGGGTTGCTTATGGAGGTGATGGGCTGCTGGTGGAGGTGATGGGTTGCTGGCAGAGGGGATGGGCTGCTGGTGGAGGTGATGGGTTGCTGGCAGAGGTGATAGGCTGTTGGTAGAGGTGATGGGTTGCTGGTGGAGGTGATGGGTTGCTGGTGTAGGTGAGGGGCTGCTGGTGGAGGTGATGGGCTGCTGGTGGAGGTGAGGTGTTGCTGTCAGAGGTGATGGGCTGCTGGTGGAGGTGAGGGGCTGCTGGTGGAGGTGAGGGGCTGCTGGTGGAGGTGATGGGTTGCTGGTGGAGGTGATGGGCTGCTGGTGGAGGTGAGGGGTTGCTGGCAGAGGTGATGGGTTGTTGGTGGAGGTGATGGGCTGCTGGTGGAGGTGATGGGTTGCTGGTGGAGGTGATGGGCTGCTGGTGGAGGTGATGGGTTGCTGGTGGAGGTGATGGGCTGCTGGTGGAGGTGATGGTTTGCTGGTGGAGGTGATGGGTTGCTGGTGGATTTGAGGGGTTGCTGGTGGAGGTGAGGGGTTGCTGGTGGAGGTGATGGGCTGCTGGTGGAGGTGATGGGTTGCTGGTGGAGGTGATGGGTTGCTGGTGGAGGTGATGGGTTGCTGGTGGAGGTGATGGGCTGCTGGTAGAGGTGATGGGTTGCTGGCAGACGTGATGGGTTGCTGGTGGAGGTGAGGGGTTGCTGGTGGAGGTGAGGGGCTGCTGGTGGAGGTGATGGGTTGCTGGTGGAGGTGATGGGCTGCTGGTGGAGGTGAGGGGCTGCTGGTGGAGGTGAGGGGCTGCTGGTGGAGGTGATGGGTTGCTGGCAGAGGTGATACGCTGCTGGTGGAGGTGATGGATTGCTGGTGGAGGTGAGGGGCTGCAGGTGGAGGTGATGGGTTGCTGGTGGAGGTGATGGGCTGCTGGTGGAGGTGATGGGTTGCTGGCAGAGAGGATGGGCTGCTGGTGGAGGTGATGGGTTGCTGGTGGAGGTGAGGGGTTACTGGTGGAGGTGAGGGGTTGCTGGTGGAAGTGAGGGGTTGCTGGTGGAGGTAATGAGCTGCTGGTGGAGGTGATGGGTTGCTGGTGGAGGTGATGGGCTGCTGGTGGAGGTGAGGGGCTGCTGGTGGAGGTGATGGGCTGCTGGTGGAGGTAATGGGCTGCTGGTGGAGGGGATGGGTTGCTGGTGGAGGTGATGGGTTGCTGGTGGAGGTAATGGGTTGCTGGTGGAGGTAATGGGTTGCTGGTGGAGGTGATGGGTTGCTGTTGGAGGTGAGGGGTTGCTGGTGGGGGTGAGGGGTTGCTGGTGGAGGTGAGGGGTTGCTGGCAGAGGTTAGGGGTTGCTGGTGGAGGTGATGGGCTGCTGGTGGAGGTGATGTGCTGCTGGTGGAGGTGATGGGCTGCTGGTGGAGGTGAGGGGTTGCTGGCAGAGGTGATGGGCTGCAGGTGGAGGTGAGGGGCTGCTGGTGGAGGTGAGGGGCTGCTGGTGGAGGTGATGGGTTGCTGGTGGAGGTGATGGGCTGGTGGTGGAGGTGATGGGCTGCTGGTGGAGGTGATGGGTTGCTGGTGGAGGTGATGGGCTGCTGGTGGAGGTGATGGGTTGCTGGCAGAGGTGATGGGTTGCTGGTGGAGGTGAGGGGTTACTGGTGGAGGTGAGGGGTTGCTGGTGGAGGTGAGGGGTTGCTGGTGGAGGTAATGGGCTGCTGGTGGAGGTGATGGGTTGCTGGTGGAGGTGATGGGCTGCTGGTGGAGGTGAGGGGCTGCTGGTGGAGGTGATGGGCTGCTGGTGGAGGTAATGGGCTGCTGGTGGAGGGGATGGGTTGCTGGTGGAGGTGATGGGTTGCTGGTGGAGGTAATGGGTTGCTGGTGGAGGTAATGGGTTGCTGGTGGAGGTGATGGGTTGCTGGTGGAGGTGAGGGGTTGCTGGTGGGGGGGTGAGGGGTTGCTGGTCGAGGTGAGGGGTTGCTGGCAGAGGTGAGGGGTTGCTGGTGGAGGTGATGGGCTGCTGGTGGAGGTGATGGGCTGCTGGTGGAGGTGATGGGCTGCTGGTGGAGGTGAGGGGTTGCTGGCAGAGGTGATGGGCTGCTGGTGGAGGTGAGGGGCTGCTGGTGGAGGTGAGGGGCTGCTGGTGGAGGTGATGGGTTGCTGGTGGAGGTGATGGGCTGGTGGTGGAGGTGATGGGCTGCTGGTGGAGGTGATGGGTTGCTGGTGGAGGTGATGGGCTGCTGGTGGAGGTGATGGGTTGCTGGTGGAGGTGATGGGCTGCTGGTGGAGGTGATGGGTGGCTGGTGGAGGTGATGGGTTGCTGGTGGAGGTGAGGGGTTGCTGGTGGAGGTGATGGGTTGCTGGTGGAGGTGATGGGCTGCTGGTGGAGGTGATGGGCTGCTGGTGGAGGTGATGGGCTGCTGGTAGAGGTGAGGGGTTGCTGGTGGATGTGATGGGCTGCTGGTGGAGGTGATGGGTTGCTGGTGGAGGTGATGGGCTGCTGGTGGAGGTGATGGGTTGCTGGTGGAGGTGATGGGCTGCTGGTGGAGGTGATGGTTTGCTGGTGGAGGTGATGGGTTGCTGGTGGAGTTGAGGGGTTGCTGGTGGAGGTGATGGGTTGCTGGTGGAGGTGATGGGCTGCTGGTGGAGGTGATGGGCTGCTGGTGGAGGTGATGGGCTGCTGGTGGAGGTGAGGGGTTGCTGGCAGAGGTGATGGGCTGCTGGTGGAGGTGAGGGGCTGCTGGTGGAGGTGAGGGGCTGCTGGTGGAGGTGATGGGTTGCTGGTGGAGGTGATGCGCTGCTGGTGGAGGTGATGGGCTGCTGGTGGAGGTGAGGTGTTGCTGGCAGAGGTGATGGGCTGCTGGAGGAGGTGAGGGGCTGCTGGTGGAGGTGATGGGCTGCTGGTGGAGGTGATGGGTTGCTGGCAGAGGTGATGGGTTGCTGGTGGAGGTGATGGGCTGCTGGTGGAGGTGAGGGGTTGCTGGCAGAGGTGATGGGCTGCTGGTGGAGGTGAAGGGCTGCTGGTGGAGGTGAGGGGCTGCTAGTGGAGGTGATGGGTTGCTGGTGGAGGTGATGGGCTGCTGGTGGAGGTGATGGGCTGCTGGTGGAGGTGAGGGGTTGCTGGCAGAGGTGATGGGCTGCTGGTGGAGGTGAGGGGCTGCTGGTGGAGGTGATGGGCTACTGGTGGAGGTGATGGGTTGCTGGCAGAGGTGATGGGTTGCTGGTGGAGGTGATGGGCTGCTGGTGGATGTGATGGGTTGCTGGCAGAGGGGATGGGCTGCTGGTGGAGGTGATGGGTTGCTGGCAGAGGTGATGGGCTGCTGGTGGAGGTGAAGGGTTGCTGGCAGAGGTGATAGGCTGCTGGTGGAGGTGATGGGTTGCTGGTGGAGGTGATGGGTTGCTGGTGGAGGTGATGGGTTGCTGGTGGAGGTGAGGGGCTGCTGGTGGACGTGATGGGTTGCTTATGGAGGTGATGGGCTGCTGGTGGAGGTGATGGGTTGCTGGCAGAGGGGATGGGCTGCTGGTGGAGGTGATGGGTTGCTGGCAGAGGTGATAGGCTGTTGGTGGAGGTGATGGGTTGCTGGTGGAGGTGATGGGTTGCTGGTGTAGGTGAGGGGCTGCTGGTGGAGGTGAGGGGTTACTGGTGGAGGTGAGGGGTTGCTGGTGAAGGTGAGGGGTTGCTGGTGGAGGTGATGGGCTGCTGGTGGAGGTGATGGGTTGCTGGTGGAGGTGATGGGCTGCTGGTGGAGGTGATAGGTTGCTGGTGGATGAGAGAGGTTGCTGGTGGAGGTGATGGGCTACTGGTTGAGGTAATGGGTTGCTGGTGGAGGTGAGGGGTTGCTGGTGGAGGTGATGGGTTGCTGGTGGAGGTAATGGGCTGCTGGTGGAGGTTAGGTGTTTCTGGCAGAGGTGATGGGCTGCTGGTGGAGGTGAGGGGCTGCTGGTGGAGGTGAGGGGTTGATGGTGGAGGTGATGGGCTACTGGTGGAGGTGAGGGGTTGCTGGTGGATGTGATGGGCTGCTGGTGGAGGTTATTGGTTGCTGGTGGAGGTGATGGGCTGCTGGTGGAGGTGATGGGTTGCTGGTGGAGGTGATGGGCTGCTGGTGGAGGTGATGGTTTGCTGGTGGAGGTGATGGGTTGCTGGTGGATTTGAGGGGTTGCTGGTGGAGGTGAGGGGTTGCTGGTGGAGGTGATGGGCTGCTGGTGGAGGTGATGGGTTGCTGGTGGAGGTGATGGGTTGCTGGTGGAGGTGATGGGTTGCTGGTGGAGGTGATGGGCTGCTGGTGGAGGTGATGGGTTGCTGGCAGAGGTGATGGGTTGCTGGTGGAGGTGATGGGCTGCTGGTTGAGTTGATGGGTTGCTGGTGGAGGTGAGGGGTTGCTGGTGGAGGTGAGGGGCTGCTGGTGGAGGTGATGGGTTGCTGGTGGAGGTGATGGGCTGCTGGTGGAGGTGAGGGGCTGCTGGTGGAGGTGAGGGGCTGCTGGTGGAGGTGATGGGTTGCTGGTGGAGGTGATGGGCTGCTGGTGGAGGTGATGGGCTGCTGGCAGAGGTGATGGGTTGCTGGTGGAGGTGAGGGGCTGCTGGTGGAGGTGATGGGTTGCTGGCAGAGGTGATGGGTTGCTGGTGGAGGTGAGGGGCTGCTGGTGGAGGTGATGGGTTGCTGGTGGAGGTGAGGGGTTGCTGGTGGAGGTGAGGGGCTGCTGGTGGAGGTGATGGGTTGCTGGCAGAGGTGATGGGTTGCTGGTGGAGGTGAGGGGTTACTGGTAGAGGTGAGGGGTTGCTGGTGGAGGTGAGGGGTTGCTGGATGAGGTAATGGGCTGCTGGTGGAGGTGATGGGTTGCTGGTGGAGGTGATGGGCTGCTGGTGGAGGTGAGGGGCTGCTGGTGGAGGTGATGGGCTGCTGGTGGAGGTAATGGGCTGCTGGTGCAGGGGATGGGTTGCTGGTGGGGGTGATGGGTTGCTGGTGGAGGTAATGGGTTGCTGGTGGAGGTAATGGGTTGCTGGTGGAGGTGATGGGTTGCTGGTGGAGGTGAGGGGTTGTGTGTTGGGGTGAGGGTTGCTGGTGGTGGTGAGGGGTTGCTGGCAGAGGTGAGGGGTTGCTGGTGGAGGTGATGGGCTGCTGGTGGAGGTGATGGGCTGCTGGGGGAGGTGATGGGCTGCTGGTGGAGGTGAGGGGTTGCTGGCAGAGGTGATGGGCTGCTGGTGGAGGTGAGGGGCTGCTGGTGGAGGTGAGGGGCTGCTGGTGGAGGTGATGGGTTGCTGGTGGAGGTGATGAGCTGGTGGTGGAGGTGATGGGCTGCTGGTAGAGGTGATGGGTTGCTGGTGGAGGTGATGGGCTGCTGGTGGAGGTGATGGGTTCCTGGTGGAGGTGATGGGCTGCTGGTGGAGGTGATGGGTGGCTGGTGGAGGTGATGGGTTGCTGGTGGAGGTAAGGGGTTGCTGGTGGAGGTGATGGGTTGCTGGTGGAGGTGATGGGCTGCTGGTGGAGGTGATGGGCTGCTGGTGGAGGTGATGGGCTGCTGGTAGAGGTGAGGGGTTGCTGGTGGATGTGATGGGCTGCTGGTGGAGGTGATGGGTTGCTGGTGGAGGTGATGGGCTGCTGGTGGAGGTGATGGGTTGCTGGTGGAGGTGATGGGCTGCTGGTGGAGGTGATGGTTTGCTTGTGGAGGTGAGGGGTTGCTGGTGGGGGTGAGGGGTTGCTGGTGGAGGTGAGGGGTTGCTGGTGGAGGTGAGGGGTTGCTGGCAGAGGTGATGGGCTGCTGGTGGAGGTGAGGGGCTGCTGGTGGAGGTGAGGGGCTGCTGGTGGAGGTGATGGGTTGCTGGTGGAGGTGATGGGCTGGTGGTGGAGGTGATGGGTTGCTGGTGGAGGTGATGGGTTGCTGTTGGAGGTGAGGGGTTGCTGGTGGGGGTGAGGGGTTGCTGGTGGAGGTGAGGGGTTGCTGGCAGAGGTTAGGGGTTGCTGGTGGAGGTGATGGGCTGCTGGTGGAGGTGATGTGCTGCTGGTGGAGGTGATGGGCTGCTGGTGGAGGTGAGGGGTTGCTGGCAGAGGTGATGGGCTGCAGGTGGAGGTGAGGGGCTGCTGGTGGAGGTGAGGGGCTGCTGGTGGAGGTGATGGGTTGCTGGTGGAGGTGATGGGCTGGTGGTGGAGGTGATGGGCTGCTGGTGGAGGTGATGGGTTGCTGGTGGAGGTGATGGGCTGCTGGTGGAGGTGATGGGTTGCTGGCAGAGGTGATGGGTTGCTAGTGGAGGTGAGGGGTTACTGGTGGAGGTGAGGGGTTGCTGGTGGAGGTGAGGGGTTGCTGGTGGAGGTAATGGGCTGCTGGTGGAGGTGATGGGTTGCTGGTGGAGGTGATGGGCTGCTGGTGGAGGTGAGGGGCTGCTGGTGGAGGTGATGGGCTGCTGGTGGAGGTAATGGGCTGCTGGTGGAGGGGATGGGTTGCTGGTGGAGGTGATGGGTTGCTGGTGGAGGTAATGGGTTGCTGGTGGAGGTAATGGGTTGCTGGTGGAGGTGATGGGTTGCTGGTGGAGGTGAGGGGTTGCTGGTGGGGATGAGGGGTTGCTGGTCGAGGTGAGGGGTTGCTGGCAGAGGTGAGGGGTTGCTGGTGGAGGTGATGGGCTGCTGGTGGAGGTGATGGGCTGCTGGTGGAGGTGATGGGCTGCTGGTGGAGGTGAGGGGTTGCTGGCAGAGGTGATGGGCAGCTGGTGGAGGTGAGGGGCTGCTGGTGGAGGTGAGGGGCTGCTGGTGGAGGTGATGGGTTGCTGGTGGAGGTGATGGGCTGGTGGTGGAGGTGATGGGCTGCTGGTGGAGGTGATGGGTTGCTGGTGGAGGTGATGGGCTGCTGGTGGAGGTGATGGGTTGCTGGTGGAGGTGATGGGCTGCTGGTGGAGGTGATGGGTGGCTGGTGGAGGTGATGGGTTGCTGGTGGAGGTGAGGGGTTGCTGGTGGAGGTGATGGGTTGCTGGTGGAGGTGATGGGCTGCTGGTGGAGGTGATGGGCTGCTGGTGGAGGTGATAGGCTGCTGGTAGAGGTGAGGGGTTGCTGGTGGATGTGATGGGCTGCTGGTGGAGGTGATGGGTTGCTGGTGGAGGTGATGGGCTGCTGGTGGAGGTGATGGGTTGCTGGTGGAGGTGATGGGCTGCTGGTGGAGGTGATGGTTTGCTGGTGGAGGTGATGGGTTGCTGGTGGAGTTGAGGGGTTGCTGGTGGAGGTGATGGGTTGCTGGTGGAGGTGATGGGCTGCTGGTGGAGGTGATGGGCTGCTGGTGGAGGTGATGGGCTGCTGGTGGAGGTGAGGGGTTGCTGGCAGAGGTGATGGGCTGCTGGTGGAGGTGAGGGGCTGCTGGTGGAGGTGAGGGGCTGCTGGTGGAGGTGATGGGTTGCTGGTGGAGGTGATGGGCTGCTGGTGGAGGTGATGGGCTGCTGGTGGAGGTGAGGTGTTGCTGGCAGAGGTGATGGGCTGCTGGAGGAGGTGAGGGGCTGCTGGTGGAGGTGATGGGCTGCTGGTGGAGGTGATGGGTTGCTGGCAGAGGTGATGGGTTGCTGGTGGAGGTGATGGGCTGCTGGTGGAGGTGAGGGGTTGCTGGCAGAGGTGATGGGCTGCTGGTGGAGGTGAAGGGCTGCTGGTGGAGGTGAGGGGCTGCTGGTGGAGGTGATGGGTTGCTGGTGGAGGTGATGGGCTGCTGGTGGAGGTGATGGGCTGCTGGTGGAGGTGAGGGGTTGCTGGCAGAGGTGATGGGCTGCTGGTGGAGGTGAGGGGCTGCTGGTGGAGGTGATGGGCTACTGGTGGAGGTGATGGGTTGCTGGCAGAGGTGATGGGTTGCTGGTGGAGGTGATGGGCTGCTGGTGGATGTGATGGGTTGCTGGCAGAGGGGATGGGCTGCTGGTGGAGGTGATGGGTTGCTGGCAGAGGTGATGGGCTGCTGGTGGAGGTGAAGGGTTGCTGGCAGAGGTGATAGGCTGCTGGTGGAGGTGATGGGTTGCTGGTGGAGGTGATGGGTTGCTGGTGGAGGTGATGGGTTGCTGGTGGAGGTGAGGGGCTGCTGGTGGAGGTGATGGGTTGCTTATGGAGGTGATGGGCTGCTGGTGGAGGTGATGGGTTGCAGGCAGAGGGGATGGGCTGCTGGTGGAGGTGATGGGTTGCTGGCAGAGGTGATAGGCTGTTGGTGGAGGTGATGGGTTGCTGGTGGAGGTGATGGGTTGCTGGTGTAGGTGAGGGGCTGCTGGTGGAGGTGAGGGGTTACTGGTGGAGGTGAGGGGTTGCTGGTGAAGGTGAGGGGTTGCTGGTGGAGGTGATGGGCTGCTGGTGGAGGTGATGGGTTGCTGGTGGAGGTGATGGGCTGCTGGTGGAGGTGATAGGTTGCTGGTGGATGAGAGGGGTTGCTGGTGGAGGTGATGGGCTACTGGTGGAGGTAATGGGTTGCTGGTGGAGGTGAGGGGTTGCTGGTGGAGGTGATGGGTTGCTGGTGGAGGTTATGGGCTGCTGGTGGAGGTTAGGTGTTTCTGGCAGAGGTGATGGGCTGCTGGTGGAGGTGAGGGGCTGCTGGTGGAGGTGATGGTGGAGGTGATGGGCTACTGGTGGAGGTGAGGGGTTGCTGGTGGATGTGATGGGCTGCTGGTGGAGGTTATTGGTTGCTGGTGGAGGTGATGGGCTGCTGGTGGAGGTGATGGGTTGCTGGTGGAGGTGATGGGCTGCTGGTGGAGGTGATGGTTTGCTGGTGGAGGTGATGGGTTGCTGGTGGATTTGAGGGGTTGCTGGTGGAGGTGAGGGGTTGCTGGTGGAGGTGATGGGCTGCTGGTGGAGGTGATGGGTTGCTGGTGGAGGTGATGGGTTGCTGGTGGAGGTGATGGGTTGCTGGTGGAGGTGATGGGCTGCTGGTGGAGGTGATGGGTTGCTGGCAGAGGTGATGGGTTGCTGGTGGAGGTGATGGGCTGCTGGTTGAGTTGATGGGTTGCTGGTGGAGGTGAGGGGTTGCTGGTGGAGGTGAGGGGCTGCTGGTGGAGGTGATGGGTTGCTGGTGGAGGTGATGGGCTGCTGGTGGAGGTGAGGGGCTGCTGGTGGAGGTGAGGGGCTGCTGGTGGAGGTGATGGGTTGCTGGTGGAGGTGATGGGCTGCTGGTGGAGGTGATGGGCTGCTGGCAGAGGTGATGGGTTGCTGGTGGAGGTGAGGGGCTGCTGGTGGAGGTGATGGGTTGCTGGCAGAGGTGATGGGTTGCTGGTGGAGGTGAGGGGCTGCTGGTGGAGGTGATGGGTTGCTGGTGGAGGTGAGGGGTTGCTGGTGGAGGTGAGGGGCTGCTGGTGGAGGTGATGGGTTGCTGGCAGAGGTGATGGGTTGCTGGTGGAGGTGAGGGGTTACTGGTAGAGGTGAGGGGTTGCTGGTGGAGGTGAGGGGTTGCTGGATGAGGTAATGGGCTGCTGGTGGAGGTGATGGGTTGCTGGTGGAGGTGATGGGCTGCTGGTGGAGGTGAGGGGCTGCTGGTGGAGGTGATGGGCTGCTGGTGGAGGTGATGGGTTGCTGGTGGAGGTGATGGGCTGCTGGTGGAGGTGATGGGTGGCTGGTGGAGGTGATGGGTTGCTGGTGGAGGTGATGGGCTGCTGGTGGAGGTGATGGGTTGCTGGTGGAGGTGATGGGCTGCTGGTGGAGGTGATGGGTGGCTGGTGGAGGTGATGGGTTGCTGGTGGAGGTAAGGGGTTGCTGGTGGAGGTGATGGGTTGCTGGTGGAGGTGATGGGCTGCTGGTGGAGGTGATGGGCTGCTGGTGGAGGTGATGGGCTGCTGGTA
Organism: Procambarus clarkii; assembly: GCF_040958095.1. Taxonomy (NCBI): domain Eukaryota; kingdom Metazoa; phylum Arthropoda; class Malacostraca; order Decapoda; family Cambaridae; genus Procambarus; species Procambarus clarkii. The sequence goes on from NW_027189870.1 coordinate 49,342, forward strand.
GAGGTGAGGGGTTGCTGGTGGATGTGATGGGCTGCTGGTGGAGGTGATGGGTTGCTGGTGGAGGTGATGGGCTGCTGGTGGAGGTGATGGGTTGCTGGTGGAGGTGATGGGCTGCTGGTGGAGGTGATGGTTTGCTTGTGGAGGTGATGGGTTGCTGGTGGAGTTGAGGGGTTGCTGGTGGAGGTGATGGGTTGCTGGTGGAGGTCATGGGCTGCTGGTGGAGGTGATGGGCTGCTGGTGGAGGTGATGGGCTGCTGGTGGAGGTGAGGGGTTGCTAGCAGAGGTGATGGGCTGCTGGTGGAGGTGAGGGGCTGCTGGTGGAGGTGAGGGGCTGCTGGTGGAGGTGATGGGTTGCTGGTGGAGGTGATGGGCTGCTGGTGGAGGTGATGGGTTGCTGGCAGAGGTGATGGGTTGCTGGTGGAGGTGAGGGGCTGCTGGTGGAGGTGATGGGTTGCTGGTGGAGGTGAGGGGTTGCTGGTGGAGGTGAGGGGCTGCTGGTGGAGGTGATGGGTTGCTGGCAGAGGTGATGGGTTGCTGGTGGAGGTGAGGGGTTACTGGTAGAGGTGAGGGGTTGCTGGTGGAGGTGAGGGGTTGCTGGATGAGGTAATGGGCTGCTGGTGGAGGTGATGGGTTGCTGGTGGAGGTGATGGGCTGCTGGTGGAGGTGAGGGGCTGCTGGTGGAGGTGATGGGCTGCTGGTGGAGGTAATGGGCTGCTGGTGCAGGGGATGGGTTGCTGGTGGGGGTGATGGGTTGCTGGTGGAGGTAATGGGTTGCTGGTGGAGGTAATGGGTTGCTGGTGGAGGTGATGGGTTGCTGGTGGAGGTGAGGGGTTGCTGGTGGGGGTGAGGGGTTGCTGGTGGAGGTGAGGGGTTGCTGGCAGAGGTGAGGGGTTGCTGGTGGAGGTGATGGGCTGCTGGTGGAGGTGATGGGCTGCTGGGGGAGGTGATAGGCTGCTGGTGGAGGTGAGGGGTTGCTGGCAGAGGTGATGGGCTGCTGGTGGAGGTGAGGGGCTGCTGGTGGAGGTGAGGGGCTGCTGGTGGAGGTGATGGGTTGCTGGTGGAGGTGATGAGCTGGTGGTGGAGGTGATGGGCTGCTGGTAGAGGTGATGGGTTGCTGGTGGTGGTGATGGGCTGCTGGTGGAGGTGATGGGTTGCTGGTGGAGGTGATGGGCTGCTGGTGGAGGTGATGGGTGGCTGGTGGAGGTGATGGGTTGCTGGTGGAGGTAAGGGGTTGCTGGTGGAGGTGATGGGTTGCTGGTGGAGGTGATGGGCTGCTGGTGGAGGTGATGGGCTGCTGGTGGAGGTGATGGGCTGCTGGTAGAGGTGAGGGGTTGCTGGTGGATGTGATGGGCTGCTGGTGGAGGTGATGGGTTGCTGGTGGAGGTGATGGGCTGCTGGTGGAGGTGATGGGTTGCTGGTGGAGGTGATGGGCTGCTGGTGGAGGTGATGGGTTGCTTGTGGAGGTGATGGGTTGCTGGTGGAGTTGAGGGGTTGCTGGTGGAGGTGATGGGTTGCTGGTGGAGGTGATGGGCTGCTGGTGGAGGTGATGGGCTGCTGGTGGAGGTGATGGGCTGCTGGTGGAGGTGAGGGGTTGCTGGCAGAGGTGATGGGCTGCTGGTGGAGGTGAGGGGCTGCTGGTGGAGGTGAGGGGCTGCTGGTGGAGGTGATGGGTTGCTGGTGGAGGTGATGGGCTGCTGGTGGAGGTGATGGGTTGCTGGCAGAGGGGATGGGCTGCTGGTGGAGGTGATGGGTTGCTGGCAGAGGTGATGGGTTGCTGGTGGAGGTGATGGGTTGCTGGTAGAGGTGATAGGCTGCTGGTGGAGGTGATGGGTTGCTGGTGGAGGTGATGGGTTGCTGGTGGAGGTGATGGGTTGCTGGTGGAGGTGAGGGGCTGCTGGTGGAGGTGATGGGTTGCTTATGGAGGTGATGGGCTGCTGGTGGAGGTGATGGGTTTCTGGCAGAGGGGATGGGCTGCTGGTGGAGGTGATGGGTTGCTGGCAGAGGTGATAGGCTGCTGGTGGAGGTGATGGGTTGCTGGTGGAGGTGATGGGTTGCTGGTGGAGGTGAGGGGCTGCTGGTGGAGGTGAGGGGTTACTGGTGGAGGTGAGGGGTTGCTGGTGGAGGTAAGGGGTTGCTGGTGGCGGTGATGGGCTGCTGGGTGAGGTGATGGGTTGCTGGTGGAGGTGATGGGCTGCTGGTGGAGGTGATAGGTTGCTGGTGGATGAGAGAGGTTGCTGGTGGAGGTGATGGGCTGCTGGTGGAGGTAATGGGTTGCTGGTGGAGGTGGGGGTTGCTGGTGGAGGTGATGGGTTGCTGGTGGAGGTGATGGGCTGCTGGTGGAGGTGATGGGTTGCTGGCAGAGGTGATGGGCTGCTGTTGGAGGTGATGGGTTGCTGGTGGAGGTGAGGGGCTGCTGGTGGAGGTGATGGGTTGCTGGCAGAGGTGATGGGCTGCTGGTGGAGGTGATGGGTTGCTGGCAGAGGTGATGGGTTGCTGGTGGAGGTGATGGGCTGCTGGTGGAGGTGATGGGTTGCTGGCAGAGGTGATGGGCTGCTAGTGGAGGTGATGGGTTGCTGGCAGAGGTGATGGGTTGCTGGTGGAGGTGATGGGCTGCTGGTGGAGTTGATGGGTTGCTGGTGGAGGTGATGGGTTGCTAGTGGAGGTGATGGGCTGCTGGTGGAGGTGAGGGGCTGCTGGTGGAGGTGAGGGGCTGCTGGTGGAGGTGATGGGTTGCTGGTGGAGGTGATGGGCTGCTGGTGGAGGTGATGGGCTGCTGGCAGAGGTGATGGGTTGCTGGTGGAGGTGATGGGCTGGTGGTGGAGGTGATGGGCTGCTTGTGGAGGCGATGGGTTGCTGGTGGAGGTGATGGGCTGCTGGTGGAGGTGATGGGCTGCTGGTGGAGGTGAGGGGTTGCTGGCAGAGGTGATGGGCTGCTGGTGGAGGTGAGGGGCAGCTGGTGGAGGTGATGGGCTGCTGGTGGAGGTGATGGGTTGCTGGCAGAGGTGATGGGTTGCTGGTGGAGGTGATGGGCTGCTGGTGGAGGTGAGGGGTTGCTGGCAGAGGTGATGGGCTGCTGGTGGAGGTGAGGGGCAGCTGGTGGAGGTGATGGGCTGCTGGTGGAGGTGATGGGTTGCTGGCAGAGGTGATGGGTTGCTGGTGGAGGTGATGGGCTGCTGGTGGAGGTGAGGGGCAGCTGGTGGAGGTGATGGGCTGCTGGTGGAGGTGATGGGTTGCTGGCAGAGGTGATGGGTTGCTGGTGGAGGTGATGGGTTGCTGGTGGAGGTGAGGGGCTGCTGGTGGAGGTGATGGGTTGCTTGTGGAGGTGATGGGCTGCTGGTGGAGGTGATGGGTTGCTGGCAGAGGGGATGGGCTGCTGGTGGAGGTGATGGGTTGCTGGCAGAGGTGATGGGCTGCTGGTGGAGGTGATGGGTTGCTGGCAGAGGTGATAGGCTGCTGGTGGAGGTGATGGGTTGCTGTTGGAGGTGATGGGTTGCTGGTGGAGATGATGGGTTGCTGGTGGAGGTAAGGAGCTGCTGGTGGAGGTGATGGGTTGCTTATGGAGGTGATGGGCTGCTGGTGGAGGTGATGGGTTGCTGGCAGAGGGGATGGGCTGCTGGTGGAGGTGATGGGTTGCTGGCAGAGGTGATAGGCTGCTGGTGGAGGTGATGGGTTGCTGGTGGAGGTGATGGGTTGCTGGTGGAGGTGAGGGGCTGCTGGTGGAGGTGATGGGTTGCTTATGGAGGTGATGGGCTGCTGGTGGAGGTGATGGGTTGCTGGCAGAGGGGATGGGCTGCTGGTGGAGGTGATGGGTTGCTGGCAGAGGTGATAGGCTGCTGGTGGAGGTGATGGGTTGCTGGTGGAGGTGATGGGTTGCTGGTGGAGGTGAGGGGCTGCTGGTGGAGGTGAGGGGTTGCTGGTGGAGGTGAGGGGTTGCTGGTGGAGGTGATGGGCTGCTGGGTGAGGTGATGGGTTGCTGGTGGAGGTGATGGGCTGCTGGTGGAGGTGATAGGTTGCTGGTGGATGAGAGAGGTTGCTGGTGGAGGTGATGGGCTGCTGGTGGAGGTAATGGGTTGCTGGTGGAGGTGAGGGGTTGCTGGTGGAGGTGATGGGCTGCTGGTGGAGGTAATGGGTTGCTGGTGGAGGTGAGGGGTTGCTGGTGGAGGTGATGAGTTGCTGGTGGAGGTGATGGGCTGCTGGTGGAGGTGATGGGTTGCTGGCAGAGGTGATGGGCTGCTGTTGGAGGTGATGGGCTGCTGGTGGAGGTGATGGGTTGCTGGCAGAGGTGATGGGTTGCTTATGGAGGTGATGGGCTGCTGGTGGAGGTGATGGGTTGCTGGCAGAGGGGATGGGCTGCTGGTGGAGGTGATGGGTTGCTGGCAGAGGTGATAGGCTGCTGGTGGAGGTGATGGGTTGCTGGTGGAGGTGATGGGTTGCTGGTGGAGGTGAGGGGCTGCTGGTGGAGGTGATGGGTTGCTTATGGAGGTGATGGGCTGCTGGTGGAGGTGATGGGTTGCTGGCAGAGGGGATGGGCTGCTGGTGGAGGTGATGGGTTGCTGGCAGAGGTGATAGGCTGCTGGTGGAGGTGATGGGTTGCTGGTGGAGGTGATGGGTTGCTGGTGGAGGTGAGGGGCTGCTGGTGGAGGTGAGGGGTTACTGGTGGAGGTGAGGGGTTGCTGGTGGAGGTGAGGGGTTGCTGGTGGAGGTGATGGGCTGCTGGGTGAGGTGATGGGTTGCTGGTGGAGGTGATGGGCTGCTGGTGGAGGTGATAGGTTGCTGGTGGATGAGAGAGGTTGCTGGTGGAGGTGATGGGCTGCTGGTGGAGGTAATGGGTTGCTGGTGGAGGTGAGGGGTTGCTGGTGGAGGTGATGGGTTGCTGGTGGAGGTGATGGGCTGCTGGTGGAGGTGATGGGTTGCTGGCAGAGGTGATGGGCTGCTGGTGGAGGTGATGGGTTGCTGGTGGAGGTGAGGGGCTGCTGGTGGAGGTGATGGGTTGCTGGCAGAGGTGATGGGCTGCTGGTGGAGGTGATGGGTTGCTGGCAGAGGTGATGGGTTGCTGGTGGAGGTGATGGGCTGTTGGTGGAGGTGATGGGTTGCTGGCAGAGGTGATGGGCTGCTGGTGGAGGTGATGGGTTGCTGGCAGAGGTGATGGGTTGCTGGTGGAGGTGATGGGCTGCTGGTGGTGTTGATGGGTTGCTGGTGGAGGTGATGGGTTGCTAGTGGAGGTGATGGGCTGCTGGTGGAGGTGAGGGGCTGCTGATGGAGGTGAATGGCTGCTGGTGGAGGTGATGGGTTGCTGGTGGAGGTGATGGGCTGCTGGTGGATGTGATGGGCTGCTGGCAGAGGTAATGGGTTGCTGGTGGAGGTGATGGGCTGGTGGTGGAGGTGATGGGCTGCTGGTGGAGGTGATGGGTTGCTGGCAGAGGTGATGGGTTGCTGGTGGAGGTGAGGGGTTGCTGGTGGAGGTGATGGGCTGCTGGTGGAGGTGATGGGTTGCTGGCAGAGGTGATGGGTTGCTGGTGGAGGTGAGGGGCTGCTGGTGGAGGTGATGGGTTGCTGGTGGAGGTGAGGGGTTGCTGGTGGAGGTGAGGGGCTGCTTTTGGAGGTGATGGGCTGCTGGTGGAGGTGAGGTGTTGCTGGCAGAGGTGATGGGCTGCTGGTGGAGGTGAGGGGCTGCTGGTGGAGGTGAGGGGCTGCTGGTGGAGGTGATGGGTTGCTGGTGGAGGTGATGGGCTGCTGGTGGAGGTGATGGATAGCTGCAGAGGTGATAGGCTGCTGGTGAAGGTGATGGGCTGGTGGTGGAGGTGAGGGGTTGCTGGTGGAGGTGAGGGGTTGCTGGTGGAGGTGAGGGTTTGCTGGTGGATGTGAGGGGTTGCTGGTGGAGGTAATGGGTTGCTGGTGGCGGTGAGGGGTTGCTGGTTGAGGTGATGGGCTGCTGGTGGAGGTGATGGGTTGCTGGTGGAGGTGAGGGGTTGCTGGTGGAGGTGATGGGTTTCTGGTGGAGGTGATGGGTTGCTGGTGGAGGTGAAGGGTTGCTGGTGGTGGTGATGGGCTGCTGGTGGAGGTGATGGGTTGCTGGTGTTTACTAGTTGTGTTTTTACGGGGGTTGAGCTCTGCTCTTTCGGCCCGCCTCTCAACTGTCAATCAACTGTTTACTAACTACTATTTTTTTTTTTCCCACACCACACACACACACACACACCCAGGAAGCAGCCCGTGATAGCTGACTAACTCCCAGGTACCTATTTACTGCTAGGTAACAGGGGCATTCAGGGTGAGAGAAACTTTGCCCATTTGTTTCTGCCTCGTGCGGGAATCGAACCCACGCCACAGAATTACGAATCCTGCGCGCTATCCACCAGGCTACGAGGCCCCTCTGGTGAGGGGCTGGTGGAGGTGATGGGTTTCTGGTGGAGGTGAGGGGTTGCTGGTGGAGGTGATGGGTTGCTGGTGGAGGTAATGGGTTGCTGGTGGAGGTGATGCGTTGCCGGTGGAGGTAATGGGTTGCTGGCGGAGGTGAGGGGTTGCTGGTGGAGGTGAGAGGTTGCTGGTGGAGGTGATGGGTTGCTGGCAGAGGTGATGGGATGCTGGTGGAGGTGATGGGCTGGTGGTGGAGGTGATGGGTTGCTGGTGGAGGTGATAGGTAGCTGGTGGAGGTGATGGGTAGCTGGTGGAGGTGATGGGTTGCTGGTGGAGGTGAGGGGTTGCTGGTGGAGGTGAGGGGTTGCTGGTGGAGGTGATGGGCTGGTGGTGGAGGTGATGGGTTGCTGGTGGAGGTGATGGGCTGCTGGTGGAGGTGATGGGCTGCTGGTGGAGGTGTTGGGCTGCTGGTGGAGGTGATGGGCTGGTGGTGGAGGTGATGGGTTGCTGGTGGAGGTGATGGGTAGCTGGTGGAGGTGAGGGTTTGCTAGTGGAGGTGAGGGGTTGCTGGTGGAGGTGATGGGTTGCAGGTGGAGGTGATGGGTTGCTGGTGGAGGTGATGGGTTGCTGGTGGCGGTGATGGGTTGCTGGTGGAGGTGATGGGTTGCTGGTGGAGGTGATGGGTAGCTGGTGGAGGTGAGGGGCTGCTGGTGGAGGTGAGGGTTTGCTGGTGGAGGTGATGGGTTGCTGGTGGAGGTGAGGGGTAGCTGGTGGAGGTGAGGGTTTGCTGGTGGAGGTGATGGGTAGCTGGTGGAGGTAATGGGTAGCTGGTGGAGGTGAGGGGTTGCTGGTGGAGGTGATGGGTAGCTGGTGGAGGTGAGGGTTTGCTGGTGGAGGTGATGGGTTGCTGGTGGAGGTGATGGGCTTCTGGTGGAGGTGATGGCTTGCTGGTGGAGGTGATGGGTTGCTGGTGGAGGTAATGGGTTGCTGTGGAGGTGAAGGGTTGCTGGTGGAGGTAATGGGTTGCTTGTGGAGGTGAGGGACTGCTGGTGGAGGTGAGGGGTTGCTGGTGGAGGTAATGGGTTGCTGGTGGAGGTGAGGGGCTGCAGGTGGAGGTGATGGGTTGCTGGTGGAGGTAATGGGTTGCTGGTGGAGGTAATGGGTTGCTGGTGGAGGTGAGGGGTTGCTGGTGAAGGTGATGGGTTGCTGGTGGAGGTGATGGGTTGCTGGTGGAGGTAATGGGTTGCTGGTGGAGGTGATCGGTAGCTATTGGAGGTAATGGGTAGCTGGTGGAGGTGAGGGGCTGCTGTTGGAGGTGAGGGGTTGCTGGTGTAGGTAATGGGTTGCTGGTGGAGGTAATGGGTTGCTGGTGGAGGTGAGGGGCTGCTGGTGGAGGTGAGGGGTTGCTGGTGTAGGTAATGGGTTGCTGGTGGAGGTAATGGGTTGCTGGTGGAGGTGATGGGTTGCTGGTGGAGGTGAGGGGCTGCTGGTGGAGGTGTTGGGCTGCTGGTGGAGGTGAGGGGTTGCTGGTGGAGGTGATGGGCTGCTGGTGGAGGTAATGGGTTGCTGATGGAGGTGAGGGGCTGATGGTGGAGGTGAGGGGTTGCGGGTGGAGGTAATGGGTTGCTGGTGGAGGTGATGGGTTGCTGGTGGAGGTGATGGGTTGCTGGTGGAGGTGATGGGCTGCTGGTAGAGATGAGGGGTTGCTGGTGAGGTGACGGGTTGCTGGCAGAAGTGATAGGCTGCTGGTAGAGATGAGGGGTTGCTGGCAGAGGTGATGGGCTGCTGGTGGAGGTGATGGGTTGCTGGTGGAGGTGATGGGTTGCTGGTGGATGTGATGGGCTGCTGGTGGAGGTGAGGGGTTGCTGGTGGAGGTGATGGGCTGCTGGTAGAGATGAGGGGTTGCTGGTGGAGGTGAGGGGTTGCTGGTGGTGGTGAGGGGTTGCTGGCAGAGGTGATGGGCTGCAGGTAGAGATGAGGGGTTGCTGGTGAGGTGACGGGTTGCTGGCAGAAGTGATGGGCTGCTGGTAGAGATGAGGGGTTGCTGGCAGAGGTGATGGGCTGCTGGTGGAGGTGATGGGTTGCTGGTGGAGGTGATGGGTTGCTGGTGGATGTGATGGGCTGCTGGTGGAGGTGAGGGGTTGCTGGTGGAGGTGATGGGCTCCTGGTGGAGGTGAGGGGTTGCTGGTGGAGGTGATGGTTTGCTGGTGGAGGTGATGGGCTGCTGGTGGAGGTGATGGGTTGCTGGTGGAGGTGATGGGTTGCTGGTGGAGGTGAGGGGTTGCTGGTGGAGGTGATGGGCTGCTGGCGGAGGTGATGGGTTTCTGGTGGAGGTGATGGCTTGCTGGTGGAGGTGATGGGCTGCTGGTGGAGGTGATGGGCTGCTGGTGGCGGTGATTGGCTGCTGGTGGAGGTGAGGGGTTGCTGGTGGAGGTGATGAGTTGCTGGTGGAGGTGATGGGCTGCTGGTGGAGGTGAGGGGCTGCTGGTGGAGGTGACGGGCTGCTGGTGGAGGTGAGGGGCTGCTGGTGGAGGTGATGGGTTGTTGGTGTAGGTGATGGGCTGCTGGTGGAGGTGAGGGGTTGCTGGTGGAGGTGATGAGTTGCTGGTGGAGGTGATGGGCTGCTGGTGGAGGTGAGGGGATGCTGGCAGAAGTGATGGGCTGCTGGTAGAGATGAGGGGTTGCTGGCAGAAGTGATGGGCTGCTGGTGGAGGTGATGGGCTGCTGGTGGGGGTGAGGGTTTGCTGGTGGAGGTGATGGGTTGCTGGTGGAGGTGTTGGGCTGCTGGTGGAGGTGAGGGGTTGCTGGTGGAGGTGATGGGTTGCTGGTGGAGGTGAGGGTTTGCTGGTGGAGGTGATGGGTTGCTGGTACTCACCTAATTGTGCTTGCGGGGGTTGAACTTTGGCTCTTTGGTCAAGGTTAGTGGAGGTGTTGGGCTGCTGGTGGAGGTGAGGGGTTGCTGGTGGAGGTGATGGGCTGCTGGTGGAGGTGATGGGCTGCTGGTGGAGGTGATGGGTTGCTGGTGGAGGTAATGGGTTGCTGGTGGAGGTGAGGGGCTGCTGGTGGAGGTGATGGGTTGCTGGTGGAGGTGATGGGTTGCTGGTGGAGGTGATGGGTTGCTGGTGGAGGTGTTGGGTTGCTGGTGGAGGTGATGGGTTGATGGTGGAGGTGTTGGGCTGCTGGTGGAGATGAGGGGTTGCTGGTGGAGGTGATGGGCTGCTGGTGGAGATGATGGGCTGCTGGTGAAGGTGAGGGTTTGCTGGTGGAGGTGATGGGTTGCTGGTGGAGGTGTTGGGCTGCTGGTGGAGGTGAGGGGTTGCTGGTGGAGGTGAGGGGCTGCTGGTGGAGGTGAAGGGCTGCTGGTGGAGGTGATGGGTTGCTGGTGGAGGTGATGGGTTGCTGGTGGAGGTGAGGGGCTGCTGGTGGAGGTGATGGGTTGCTGGTGGAGGTGATGGGTTGCTGGTGGAGGTGATGGGTTGCAGGTGGAGGTATTGGGTTGCTGGTGGAGGTGATGGGTTGCTGGTGGAGGTGTTGGGTTGCAGGTGGAGGTGATGGGTTGCTGGTGGAGGTGATGGGTTGCTGGTGGAGGTGATGTGTAGCTGGTGGAGGTGAGGGTTTGCTACTGGAGGTGAGGGGTTGCTGGTGGAGGTGATGGGCTGCTGGTGGAGGTGATGGGTTGCTGGTGGAGGTGATGGGTTGCTGGTGGCGGTAATGGGTTGCTGGTGGAGGTGATGGGTTGCTGGTGGAGGTGATGGGTAGCTGGTGGAGGTGAGGGGCTGCTGGTGGAGGTGAGGGTTTGCAGGTGGAGGTGATGGGTTGCTGGCGGAGATGAGGGGTAGCTGGTGGAGGTAAGGGTTTGCTGGTGGAGGTGATGGGTTGCTGGTGGAGGTAATGGGTTGCTGGTGGAGGTGAGGGGTTGCTGGTGGAGGTGATGGGTAGCTGGTGGAGGTGAGGGTTTGCTGGTGGAGGTGATGGGTTGCTGGTGGAGGTGCTGGGCTGCTGGTGGAGGTAATGGGTTGCTGGTGGAGGTGAGGGGCTGCTGGTGGAGGTGAGGGTTTGCTGGTGGAGGTGATGGGTTGCTGGTGGAGGTGAGGGGTTGCTGGTGGAGGTGATGGGCTGCTGGTGGAGGTAATGGGTTGCTGGTGGAGGTGAGGGGCTGCTGGTGGAGGTGAGGGTTTGCTGGTGGAGGAAATGGGTTGCTGGTGGAGGTGAAGGGTTGCTGGTGGAGGTAATGGGTTGCTGGTGGAGGTGATGGGTTGCTGGTGGAGGTAATGGGTTGCTTGTGGAGGTGAGGGGCTGCTGGTGGAGGTGATGGGTTGCTGGTGGAGGTAATGGGTTGCTGGTGGAGGTAATGGGTTGCTGGTGGAGGTGAGGGGTTGCTGGTGGAGGTGATGCGTTGCTGGTGGAGGTGATGGGTTGGTGGTGGAGGTAATGGGTTGCTGGTGGAGGTGAGGGGTTGCTGGAGGAGGTAATGGGTTGCTGGTGGAGGTGATGGGTTGCTATTGGAGGTAATGGGTAGCTGGTGGAGGTGAGGGGCTGCTGGTGGAGGTGAGGGTTTGCTGGTGGAGGTGATGGGTTGCTGGTGGAGGTGAGGGGTTGCTGGTGAAGGTGATGGGCTGCTGGTGGAGGTAATGGGTTGCTGGTGGAGGTGAGGGGCTGCTGGTGGAGGTGAGGGGTTGCTGGTGGAGGTAATGGGTTGCTGGTGGAGGTGATGGGTTGCTGGTGGAGGTGATGGGTTGCTGGTGGAGGTGATGGGCTGTTGGTGGAGGTGTTGGGCTGCTGGTGGAGGTGAGTGGTTGCTGGTGGAGGTGATGGGCTGCTGGTGGAGGTAATGGGCTGCTGGTGGAGGTGAGGGGTTGCTGGTGGAGGTGATGGGCTGCTGGTGGAGGTGATGGGTTGCTGGTGGAGGTGATGGGCTGCTGGTGGAGGTGATGGGCTGCTGGTGGAGGTGATGATCTGCTGGTGGAGGTGAGGGGTTGCTGGTGGAGGTGATGGGTTGCTGGTGGAGGTGATGGGCTGCTGGTGGAGGTGATGGGTTGCTGGTGGAGGTGAGGGGCTGCTGGTGGAGGTGTTGGGCTGCTGGTGGAGGTGAGGGGTTGCTGGTGGAGGTGATGGGCTGCTGGTGGAGGTAATGGGTTGCTGGTGGAGGTGAGGGGCTGATGGTGGAGGTGAGGGGTTGCGGGTGGAGGTAATGGGTTGCTGGTGGAGGTGATGGGTTGCTGGTGGAGGTGAAGGGTTGCTGGTGGAGGTGAGGGGTTGCTGGTGGAGATGAGGGGTTGCTGGCAGAGGTGATGGGCTGCTGGTAGAGATGAGGGGTTGCTGGTGGAGGTGATGGGCTGCTGGTAGAGATGAGGGGTTGCTGGTGGAGGTGAGGGGTTGCTGGTGGAGGTGAGGGGTTGCTGGCAGAGGTGATGGGCTGCTGGTAGAGATGAGGGGTTGCTGGTGGAGGTGAGGGATTGCTGGCAGAAGTGATGGGCTGCTGGTAGAGATGAGGGGTTGCTGGCAGAGGTGATGGGCTGCTGGTGGAGGTGATGGGTTGCTGGCAGAGGTGATGGGCTGCTGGTAGAGATGAGGGGTTGCTGGTGGAGGTGAGGGATTGCTGGCAGAAGTGATGGGCTGCTGGTAGAGATGAGGGGTTGCTGGCAGAGGTGATGGGCTGCTGGTGGAGGTGATGGGTTGCTGGTGGAGGTGATGGGTTGCTGGTGGATGTGATGGGCTGCTGGTGGAGGTGAGGGGTTGCTGGTGGAGGTGATGGGCTGCTGGTGGAGGTGAGGGGTTGCTGGTGGACGTGATGGGTTGCTGGTGGAGGTGATGGGCTGCTGGTGGAGGTAATGGGTTGCTGGTGGAGGTGATGGGTTGCTGGTGGAGGTGAGGGGTTGCTGGTGGAGGTGATGGGCTGCTGGTGGAGGTGATGTGCGGCTGGTGGAGGTGAGGGGTTGCTGGTGGAGTTGATGGGTTGCTGGTGGAGGTGATGGGCTGCTGGTGGAGGTGAGGGGCTGCTGGTGGAGGTGACGGGCTGCTGGTGGAGGTGAGGGGCTGCTGGTGGAGGTGATGGGTTGCTGGTGGAGGTGATGGGCTGCTGGTGGAGGTGATGGGCTGCTGGTGGAGGTGATGGGCTGGTGGTGGAGGTTATGGGTTGCTGGCAGAGGTGATGGGCTGCTGGTGGAGGTGAGGGGATGCTGGCAGAAGTGATGGGCTGCTGGTAGAGATGAGGGGTTGCTGGCAGAAGTGATGGGCTGCTGGTGGAGGTGATGGGCTGCTGGTGGAGGTGAGGGTTTGCTGGTGGAGGTGATGGGTTGCTGGTGGAGGTATTGGGCTGCTGGTGGAGGTGAGGTGTTGCTGGTGGAGGAGAGGGATTGCTGGCAGAAGTGATGGGCTGCTGGTAGAGATGAGGGGTTGCTGGTGGAGGTGAGGGATTGCTGGCAGAAGTGATGGGCTGCTGGTAGAGATGAGGGGTTGCTGGCAGAGGTGATGGGCTGCTGGTGGAGGTGATGGGTTGCTGGCAGAGGTGATGGGCTGCTGGTAGAGATGAGGGGTTGCTGGTGGAGGTGAGGGATTGCTGGCAGAAGTGATGGGCTGCTGGTAGAGATGAGGGGTTGCGGGCAGAGGTGATGGGCTGCTGGTGGAGGTGATGGGTTGCTGGTGGAGGTGATGGGTTGCTGGTGGATGTGATGGGCTGCTGGTGGAGGTGAGGGGTTGCTGGTGGAGGTGATGGGCTGCTCTTGGAGGTGAGGGGTTGCTGGTGGACGTGATGGGTTGCTGGTGGAGGTGATGGGTTGCTGGTGGAGGTGAGGGGTTGCTGGTGGAGATGAGGGGTTGCTGGCAGAGGTGATGGGCTGCTGGTAGAGATGAGGGGTTGCTGGTGGAGGTGATGGGCTGCTGGTAGAGATGAGGGGTTGCTGGCAGAGGTGATGGGCTGCTGGTGGAGGTGATGGGTTGCTGGCAGAGGTGATGGGCTGCTGGTAGAGATGAGGGGTTGCTGGTGGAGGTGAGGGATTGCTGGCAGAAGTGATGGGCTGCTGGTAGAGATGAGGGGTTGCTGGCAGAGGTGATGGGCTGCTGGTGGAGGTGATGGGTTGCTGGTGGAGGTGATGGGTTGCTGTTGGATGTGATGGGCTGCTGGTGGAGGTGAGGGGTTGCTGGTGGAGGTGATGGGCTGCTGGTGGAGGTGAGGGGTTGCTGGTGGACGTGATGGGTTGCTGGTGGAGGTGATGGGCTGCTGGTGGAGGTAATGGGTTGCTGGTGGAGGTGATGGGTTGCTGGTGGAGGTGAGGGGTTGCTGGTGGAGGTGATGGGCTGCTGGTGGAGGTGATGTGCGGCTGGTGGAGGTGAGGGGTTGCTGGTGGAGTTGATGGGTTGCTGGTGGAGGTGATGGGCTGCTGGTGGAGGTGAGGGGCTGCTGGTGGAGGTGACGGGCTGCTGGTGGAGGTGAGGGGCTGCTGGTGGAGGTGATGGGTTGCTGGTGGAGGTGATGGGCTGCTGGTGGAGGTGATGGGCTGCTGGTGGAGGTGATGGGCTGGTGGTGGAGGTTATGGGTTGCTGGCAGAGGTGATGGGCTGCTGGTGGAGGTGAGGGGATGCTGGCAGAAGTGATGGGCTGCTGGTAGAGATGAGGGGTTGCTGGCAGAAGTGATGGGCTGCTGGTGGAGGTGATGGGCTGCTGGTGGAGGTGAGGGTTTGCTGGTGGAGGTGATGGGTTGCTGGTGGAGGTATTGGGCTGCTGGTGGAGGTGAGGGGTTGCTGGTGGAGGTGATGGGCTGCTGGTGGAGGTGAGGGTTTGCTGGTGGAGGTGATGGGTTTCTGGTGGAGGTGTTGGGCTGCTTGTGGGGGTGAGGGGTTGCTGGTGGAGGTGATGGGCTGCTGGTGGAGGTCATGGGCTGCTGGTGGAGGTGATGGGTTGCTGGTGGAGGTGATGGGTTGCTGGTGGAGGTGAGGGGCTGCTGGTGGAGGTGATGGGTTGCTGGTGGAGGTGATGGGTTGCTGGTGGAGGTGATGGGTTGCTGGTGGAGGTGAGGGGTTGCTGGTGGAGGTGAGGGGTTGCTGGCAGAGGTGATGGGCTGCTGGTAGAGATGAGGGGTTGCTGGTGGAGGTGAGGGATTGCTGGCAGAAGTGATGGGCTGCTGGTAGAGATGAGGGGTTGCTGGCAGAGGTGATGGGCTGCTGGTGGAGGTGATGGGTTGCTGGCAGAGGTGATGGGCTGCTGGTAGAGATGAGGGGTTGCTGGTGGAGGTGAGGGATTGCTGGCAGAAGTGATGGGCTGCTGGTAGAGATGAGGGGTTGCTGGCAGAGGTGATGGGCCGCTGGTGGAGGTGATGGGTTGCTGGTGGTGGTGATGGGTTGCTGGTGGATGTGATGGGCTGCTGGTGGAGGTGAGGGGTTGCTGGTGGAGGTGATGGGCTGCTGGTGGAGGTGAGGGGTTGCTGGTGGACGTGATGGGTTGCTGGTGGTGGTGATGGGCTGCTGGTGGAGGTAATGGGTTGCTGGTGGAGGGGATGGGTTGCTGGTGGAGGTGAGGGGTTGCTGGTGGAGGTGATGGGCTGCTGGTGGAGGTGATGTGCGGCTGGTGGAGGTGAGGGGTTGCTGGTGGAGTTGATGGGTTGCTGGTGGAGGTGATGGGCTGCTGGTGGAGGTGAGGGGCTGCTGGTGGAGGTGACGGGCTGCTGGTGGAGGTGAGGGGCTGCTGGTGGAGGTGATGGGTTGCTGGTGGAGGTGATGGGCTGCTGGTGGAGGTGATGGGCTGCTGGTGGAGGTGATGGGCTGGTGGTGGAGGTTATGGGTTGCTGGCAGAGGTGATGGGCTGCTGGTGGAGGTGAGGGGATGCTGGCAGAAGTGATGGGCTGCTGGTAGAGATGAGGGGTTGCTGGCAGAAGTGATGGGCTGCTGGTGGAGGTGATGGGCTGCTGGTGGAGGTGAGGGTTTGCTGGTGGAGGTGATGGGTTGCTGGTGGAGGTATTGGGCTGCTGGTGGAGGTGAGGGGTTGCTGGTGGAGGTGATGGGCTGCTGGTGGAGGTGAAGGTTTGCTGGTGGAGGTGATGGGTTTCTGGTGGAGGTGTTGGGCTGCTGGTGGGGGTGAGGGGTTGCTGGTGGAGGTGATGGGCTGCTGGTGGAGGTCATGGGCTGCTGGTGGAGGTGATGGGTTGCTGGTGGAGGTGATGGGTTGCTGGTGGAGGTGAGGGGCTGCTGGTGGAGGTGATGGGTTGCTGGTGGAGGTGATGGGTTGCTGGTGGAGGTGATGGGTTGCTGGTGGAGGTGATGAGTTGCTGGTGGAGGTGTTGGGCTGCTGGTGGAGATGAGGGGTTGCTGGTGGAGGTGATGGGCTGCTGGTGGAGATGATGGGCTGCTGGTGAAGGTGAGGGTTTGCTGGTGGAGGTGATGGGTTGCTGGTGGAGGTGTTGGGCTGCTGGTGGAGGTGAGGGGTTGCTGGTGGAGGTGATGGGCTGCTGGTGGAGGTGATGGGTTGCTGGTGGAGGTGATGGGTTGCTGGTGGAGGTGAGGGGCTGCTGGTGGAGGTGATGGGTTGCTGGTGGAGGTGATGGGTTGCTGGTGGAGGTGATGGGTTGCTGGTGGAGGTATTGGGTTGCTGGTGGAGGTGATGGGTTGCTGGTGGAGGTGTTGGGTTGCTGGTGGAGGTGTTGGGCTCCTGGTGGAGGTGAGGGGTTGCTGGTGGAGGTGTTGGGCTGCTGGTGGAGGTGTTGGGTTGCTGGTGGAGGTGTTGGGCTGCTGGTGGAGGTGAGGGGTTGCTGGTGGAGGTGATGGGCTGCTGGTGGAGGTGATGGGCTGCTGGCAGAAGTGATGGGCTGCTGGTGGAGGTGAGGGGTTGCTGGCAGAGGTGATGGGCTGCTGTTGGAGGTGAGTGGCTGCTGGTGGAGGTGAGGGGTTGCTGGTGTAGGTGATGGGCTGCTGGTGGAGGTAATGGGCTGTTGGTGGAGGTGATGGATTGCTGGTGGAGGTGATGGGTTGTTGGTGGAGGTGATGGGTTGTTGGTAGAGGTGTTGGGTTGCTGGTGGAGGTGAGGGGTTGTTGGTGGAGGTGATGGGTTGTTGGTGGAGGTGATGGGTTGATGGTGGAGGTGATGGGTTGCTGGTGGAGGTGAGGGGCTGCTGGTGGAGGTGATGGGTTGCTGGTGGAGGTGATGGGTTGCTGGTGGAGGTGATGGGTTGCTGGTGGAGGTATTGGGTTGCTGGGGAGGTGATGGGCTGCTGGTGGAGGTGATGGGCTGCTGGTGGAGGTGATGGGCTGGTGGTGGAGGTTATGGGTTGCTGGCAGAGGTGATGGGCTGCTGGTGGAGGTGAGGGGATGCTGGCAGAAGTGATGGGCTGCTGGTAGAGATGAGGGGTTGCTGGCAGAAGTGATGGGCTGCTGGTGGAGGTGATGGGCTGCCTGTGGAGGTGAGGGTTTGCTGGTGGAGGTGATGGGTTGCTGGTGGAGGTATTGGGCTGCTGGTGGAGGTGAGGGGTTGCTGGTGGAGGTGATGGGCTGCTGGTGGAGGTGAGGGTTTGCTGGTGGAGGTGATGGGTTTCTGGTGGAGGTGTTGGGCTGCTGGTGGGGGTGAGGGGTTGCTGGTGGAGGTGATGGGCTGCTGGTGGAGGTCATGGGCTGCTGGTGGAGGTGATGGGTTGCTGGTGGAGGTGATGGGTTGCTGGTGGAGGTGAGGGGCTGCTGGTGGAGGTGATGGGTTGCTGGTGGAGGTGATGGGTTGCTGGTGGAGGTGATGGGTTGCTGGTGGAGGTGAGGGGTTGCTGGTGGAGGTGAGGGGTTGCTGGCAGAGGTGATGGGCTGCTGGTAGAGATGAGGGGTTGCTGGTGGAGGTGAGGGATTGCTGGCAGAAGTGATGGGCTGCTGGTAGAGATGAGGGGTTGCTGGCAGAGGTGATGGGCTGCTGGTGGAGGTGATGGGTTGCTGGCAGAGGTGATGGGCTGCTGGTAGAGATGAGGGGTTGCTGGTGGAGGTGAGGGATTGCTGGCAGAAGTGATGGGCTGCTGGTAGAGATGAGGGGTTGCTGGCAGAGGTGATGGGCCGCTGGTGGAGGTGATGGGTTGCTGGTGGTGGTGATGGGTTGCTGGTGGATGTGATGGGCTGCTGGTGGAGGTGAGGGGTTGCTGGTGGAGGTGATGGGCTGCTGGTGGAGGTGAGGGGTTGCTGGTGGACGTGATGGGTTGCTGGTGGAGGTGATGGGCTGCTGGTGGAGGTAATGGGTTGCTGGTGGAGGGGATGGGTTGCTGGTGGAGGTGAGGGGTTGCTGGTGGAGGTGATGGGCTGCTGGTGGAGGTGATGTGCGGCTGGTGGAGGTGAGGGGTTGCTGGTGGAGTTGATGGGTTGCTGGTGGAGGTGATGGGCTGCTGGTGGAGGTGAGGGGCTGCTGGTGGAGGTGACGGGCTGCTGGTGGAGGTGAGGGGCTGCACGTGGAGGTGATGGGTTGCTGGTGGAGGTGATGGGCTGCTGGATGAGGTGATGGGCTGCTGGTGGAGGTGATGGGCTGGTGGTGGAGGTTATGGGTTGCTGGCAGAGGTGATGGGCTGCTGGTGGAGGTGAGGGGATGCTGGCAGAAGTGATGGGCTGCTGGTAGAGATGAGGGGTTGCTGGCAGAAGTGATGGGCTGCTGGTGGAGGTGATGGGCTGCTGGTGGAGGTGAGGGTTTGCTGGTGGAGGTGATGGGTTGCTGGTGGAGGTATTGGGCTGCTGGTGGAGGTGAGGGGTTGCTGGTGGAGGTGATGGGCTGCTGGTGGAGGTGAAGGTTTGCTGGTGGAGGTGATGGGTTTCTGGTGGAGGTGTTGGGCTGCTGGTGGGGGTGAGGGGTTGCTGGTGGAGGTGATGGGCTGCTGGTGGAGGTCATGGGCTGCTGGTGGAGGTGATGGGTTGCTGGTGGAGGTGATGGGTTGCTGGTGGAGGTGAGGGGTTGCTGGTGGAGGTGATGGGTTGCTGGTGGAGGTGATGAGTTGCTGGTGGAGGTGTTGGGCTGCTGGTGGAGATGAGGGGTTGCTGGTGGAGGTGATGGGCTGCTGGTGGAGATGATGGGCTGCTGGTGAAGGTGAGGGTTTGCTGGTGGAGGTGATGGGTTGCTGGTGGAGGTGTTGGGCTGCTGGTGGAGGTGAGGGGTTGCTGGTGGAGGTGATGGGCTGCTGGTGGAGGTGATGGGTTGCTGGTGGAGGTGATGGGTTGCTGGTGGAGGTGAGGGGCTGCTGGTGGAGGTGATGGGTTGCTGGTGGAGGTGATGGGTTGCTGGTGGAGGTGATGGGTTGCTGGTGGAGGTATTGGGTTGCTGGTGGAGGTGATGGGTTGCTGGTGGAGGTGTTGGGTTGCTGGTGGAGGTGTTGGGCTCCTGGTGGAGGTGAGGGGTTGCTGGTGGAGGTGTTGGGCTGCTGGTGGAGGTGTTGGGTTGCTGGTGGAGGTGTTGGGCTGCTGGTGGAGGTGAGGGGTTGCTGGTGGAGGTGATGGGCTGCTGGTGGAGGTGATGGGCTGCTGGCAGAAGTGATGGGCTGCTGGTGGAGGTGAGGGGTTGCTGGCAGAGGTGATGGGCTGCTGTTGGAGGTGAGTGGCTGCTGGTGGAGGTGAGGGGTTGCTGGTGTAGGTGATGGGCTGCTGGTGGAGGTAATGGGCTGTTGGTGGAGGTGATGGATTGCTGGTGGAGGTGATGGGTTGTTGGTGGAGGTGATGGGTTGTTGGTAGAGGTGTTGGGTTGCTGGTGGAGGTGAGGGGTTGTTGGTGGAGGTGATGGGTTGTTGGTGGAGGTGATGGGTTGATGGTGGAGGTGATGGGTTGCTGGTGGAGGTGAGGGGCTGCTGGTGGAGGTGATGGGTTGCTGGTGGAGGTGATGGGTTGCTGGTGGAGGTGATGGGTTGCTGGTGGAGGTATTGGGTTGCTGGGGAGGTGATGGGCTGCTGGTGGAGGTGATGGGCTGCTGGTGGAGGTGATGGGCTGGTGGTGGAGGTTATGGGTTGCTGGCAGAGGTGATGGGCTGCTGGTGGAGGTGAGGGGATGCTGGCAGAAGTGATGGGCTGCTGGTAGAGATGAGGGGTTGCTGGCAGAAGTGATGGGCTGCTGGTGGAGGTGATGGGCTGCTGGTGGAGGTGAGGGTTTGCTGGTGGAGGTGATGGGTTGCTGGTGGAGGTATTGGGCTGCTGGTGGAGGTGAGGGGTTGCTGGTGGAGGTGATGGGCTGCTGGTGGAGGTGAGGGTTTGCTGGTGGAGGTGATGGGTTGCTGGTGGAGGTGTTGGGCTGCTGGTGGGGGTGAGGGGTTGCTGGTGGAGGTGATGGGCTGCTGGTGGAGGTGAGGGGCTGCTGGTGGAGGTGATGGGTTGCTGGTGGAGGTGATGGGTTGCTGGTGGAGGTGAGGGGCTGCTGGTGGAGGTGATGGGTTGCTGGTGGAGGTGATGGGTTGCTGGTGGAGGTGATGGGTTGCTGGTGGAGGTGTTGGGTTGCTGGTGGAGGTGATGAGTTGCTGGTGGAGGTGTTGGGCTGCTGGTGGAGATGAGGGGTTGCTGGTGGAGGTGATGGGCTGCTGGTGGAGATGATGGGCTGCTGGTGAAGGTGAGGGTTTGCTGGTGGAGGTGATGGGTTGCTGGTGGAGGTGTTAGGCTGCTGGTGGAGGTGAGGGGTTGCTGGTGGAGGTGAAGGGCTGCTGGTGGAGGTGATGGGTTGCTGGTGGAGGTGATGGGTTGCTGGTGGAGGTGAGGGGCTGCTGGTGGAGGTGATGGGTTGCTGGTGGAGGTGATGGGTTGCTGGTGGAGGTGTTGGGTTGCTGGTGGAGGTGTTGGGCTGCTGGTGGAGGTGAGGGGTTGCTGGTGGAGGTGTTGGGCTGCTGGTGGAGGTGTTGGGTTGCTGGTGGAGGTGTTGGGCTGCTGGTGGAGGTGAGGGGTTGCTGGTGGAGGTGATGGGCTGCTGGTGGAGGTGATGGGCTGCTGGCAGAAGTGATGGGCTGCTGGTAGAGATGAGGGGTTCCTGGCAGAAGTGATGGGCTGCTGGTAGAGATGAGGGGATGCTGGTGGAGGTGAGGGGTTGCTGGCAGAGGTGATGGGCTGCTGTTGGAGGTGAGGGGCTGCTGGTGGAGGTGAGGGGTTGCTGGTGGAGGTGATGGGCTGCTGGTGGAGGTGATGGGCTGCTGGTGGAGGTGATGGATTGCTGGTGGAGGTGATGGGTTGTTGGTAGAGGTGATGGGTTGTTGGTGGAGGTGTTGGGTTGCTGGTGGAGGTGAGGGGTTGTTGGTGGAGGTGATGGGTTGTTGGTGGAGGTGATGGGTTGTTGGTGGAGGTGATGGGTTGCTGGTGGAGGTGAGGGGCTGCTGGTGGAGGTGATGGGTTGCTGGTGGAGGTGATGGGTTGCTGGTGGAGGTGATGGGTTGCTGGTGGAGGTATTGGGTTGCTGGTGGAGGTGATGGGCTGCTGGTGGAGGTGTTGGGTTGCTGGTGGAGGTGTTGGGCTGCTGGTGGAGGTGAGGGGTTGCTGGTGGAGGTGTTGGGCTGCTGGTGGAGGTGTTGGGTTGCTGGTGGAGGTGTTGGGCTGCTGGTGGAGGTGAGGGGTTGCTGGTGGAGGTGTTGGGCTGCTGGTGGAG
The DNA here is from genome assembly GCF_040958095.1 of Procambarus clarkii. Taxonomy (NCBI): domain Eukaryota; kingdom Metazoa; phylum Arthropoda; class Malacostraca; order Decapoda; family Cambaridae; genus Procambarus; species Procambarus clarkii. The sequence goes on from NW_027189870.1 coordinate 70,245, forward strand.
GTGATGGGCTGCTGGCAGAAGTGATGGGCTGCTGGTAGAAATGAGGGGTTCCTGGCAGAAGTGATGGGCTGCTGGTAGAGATGAGGGGATGCTGGTGGAGGTGAGGGGTTGCTGGCAGAGGTGATGGGCTGCTGTTGGAGGTGAGGGGCTGCTGGTGGAGGTGAGGGGTTGCTGGTGGAGGTGATGGGCTGCTGGTGGAGGTGATGGGCTGCTGGTGGAGGTGATGGATTGCTGGTGGAGGTGATGGGTTGTTGGTGGAGGTATTGGGCTGCTGGTGGAGGTGAGGGGTTGCTGGTGGAGGTGATGGGCTGCTGGTGGAGGTGAGGGTTTGCTGGTGGAGGTGATGGGTTGCTGGTGGAGGTGTTGGGCTGCTGGTGGGGGTGAGGGGTTGCTGGTGGAGGTGATGGGCTGCTGGTGGAGGTGATGGGCTGCTGGTGGAGGTGATGGGTTGCTGGTGGAGGTGATGGGTTGCTGGTGGAGGTGAGGGGCTGCTGGTGGAGGTGATGGGTTGCTGGTGGAGGTGATGGGTTGCTGGTGGAGGTGATGGGTTGCTGGTGGAGGTGTTGGGTTGCTGGTGGAGGTGATGAGTTGCTGGTGGAGGTGTTGGGCTGCTGGTGGAGATGAGGGGTTGCTGGTGGAGGTGATGGGTTGCTGGTGGAGGTGATGGGTTGCTGGTGGAGGTGAGGGGCTGCTGGTGGAGGTGATGGGTTGCTGGTGGAGGTGATGGGTTGCTGGTGGAGGTGATGGGTTGCTGGTGGAGGTGTTGGGTTGCTGGTGGAGGTGATGAGTTGCTGGTGGAGGTGTTGGGCTGCTGGTGGAGATGAGGGGTTGCTGGTGGAGGTGATGGGCTGCTGGTGGAGATGATGGGCTGCTGGTGAAGGTGAGGGTTTGCTGGTGGAGGTGATGGGTTGCTGGTGGAGGTGTTAGGCTGCTGGTGGAGGTGAGGGGTTGCTGGTGGAGGTGATGGGCTGCTGGTGGAGGTGATGGGTTGCTGGTGGAGGTGATGGGTTGCTGGTGGAGGTGAGGGGCTGCTGGTGGAGGTGATGGGTTGCTGGTGGAGGTGATGGGTTGCTGGTGGAGGTGTTGGGTTGCTGGTGGAGGTGTTGGGCTGCTGGTGGAGGTGTGGGGTTGCTGGTGGAGGTGTTGGGCTGCTGGTGGAGGTGTTGGGTTGCTGGTGGAGGTGTTGGGCTGCTGGTGGAGGTGAGGGGTTGCTGGTGGAGGTGATGGGCTGCTGGTGGAGGTGATGGGCTGCTGGCAGAAGTGATGGGCTGCTGGTAGAGATGAGGGGTTCCTGGCAGAAGTGATGGGCTGCTGGTAGAGATGAGGGGATGCTGGTGGAGGTGAGGGGTTGCTGGCAGAGGTGATGGGCTGCTGTTGGAGGTGAGGGGCTGCTGGTGGAGGTGAGGGGTTGCTGGTGGAGGTGATGGGCTGCTGGTGGAGGTGATGGGCTGCTGGTGGAGGTGATGGATTGCTGGTGGAGGTGATGGGTTGTTGGTGGAGGTGATGGGTTGTTGGTGGAGGTGTTGGGTTGCTGGTGGAGGTGAGGGGTTGTTGGTGGAGGTGATGGGTTGTTGGTGGAGGTGATGGGTTGTTGGTGGAGGTGATGGGTTGCTGGTGGAGGTGAGGGGCTGCTGGTGGAGGTGATGGGTTGCTGGTGGAGGTGATGGGTTGCTGGTAGAGGTGATGGGTTGCTGGTGGAGGTATTGGGTTGCTGGTGGAGGTGATGGGCTGCTGGTGGAGGTGTTGGGTTGCTGGTGGAGGTGAGGGGTTGCTGGTGGAGGTGATGGGCTGCTGGTGGAGGTGATGGGCTGCTGGTAGAAGTGATGGGCTGTTGGTAGAAATGAGGGGTTCCTGGCAGAAGTGATGGGCTGCTGGTAGAGATGAGGGGATGCTGGTGGAGGTGAGGGGTTGCTGGCAGAGGTGATGGGCTGCTGTTGGAGGTGAGGGGCTGCTGGTGGAGGTGAGGGGTTGCTGGTGGAGGTGATGGGCTGCTGGTGGAGGTGATGGGCTGCTGGTGGAGGTGATGGATTGCTGGTGGAGGTGATGGGTTGTTGGTGGAGGTGATGGGTTGTTGGTGGAGGTGTTGGGTTGCTGGTGGAGGTGAGGGGTTGTTGGTGGAGGTGATGGGTTGCTGGTGGAGGTGTTGTGTTGCTGGTGGAGGTGAGGGGTTGCTGGTGGAGGTGATGGGCTGCTGGTGGAGGTGATGGGTTGTTGGTGGAGGTGATGGGTTGCTGGTGGAGGTGTTGGGTTGCTGGTGGAGGTGAGGGGTTGCTGGTGGAGGTGATGGGTTGTTGGTGGAGGTGATGGGTTGTTGGTGGAGGTGATGGGTTGCTGGTGGAGGTGTTGGGTTGCTGGTGGAGGTGATGGGCTGCTGGTGGAGGTGATAGGTTGCTGGCAGAGGTGATGGGCTGCTGTTTGAGGTGAGGGGCTGCTGGCAGAGGTGATGGGCTGCTGGTGGAGGTGAGGGGCTGCTGGTGGAGGTGATGGGTTGCTGGCAGAGGTGATGTGCTGCTGTTGGAGGTGAGGGGCTGCTGGCAGAGGTGATGGGCTGCTGGTGGAGGTGAGGGGCTGCTGGTGGAGGTGATGGGTTGCTGGCAGAGGTGATGGGCTGCTGTTGGAGGTGAGGGGCTGCTGGCAGAGGTGATGGGCTGCTGGTCGAGGTGATGGGTTGCTGGTGGAGGTGTTGGGTTGCTGGTGGAGGTGTTGGGCTGCTGGTGGAGGTGAGGGGTTGCTGGTGGAGGTGTTGGGCTGCTGGTGGAGGTGTTGGGTTGCTGGTGGAGGTGTTGGGCTGCTGGTGGAGGTGAGGGGTTGCTGGTGGAGGTGATGGGCTGCTGGTGGAGGTGATGGGCTGCTGGCAGAAGTGATGGGCTGCTGGTAGAGATGAGGGGTTCCTGGCAGAAGTGATGGGCTGCTGGTAGAGATGAGGGGATGCTGGTGGAGGTGAGGGGTTGCTGGCAGAGGTGATGGGCTGCTGTTGGAGGTGAGGGGCTGCTGGTGGAGGTGAGGGGTTGCTGGTGGAGGTGATGGGCTGCTGGTGGAGGTGATGGGCTGCTGGTGGAGGTGATGGATTGCTGGTGGAGGTGATGGGTTGTTGGTAGAGGTGATGGGTTGTTGGTGGAGGTGTTGGGTTGCTGGTGGAGGTGAGGGGTTGTTGGTGGAGGTGATGGGTTGTTGGTGGAGGTGATGGGTTGTTGGTGGAGGTGATGGGTTGCTGGTGGAGGTGAGGGGCTGCTGGTGGAGGTGATGGGTTGCTGGTGGAGGTGATGGGTTGCTGGTGGAGGTGATGGGTTGCTGGTGGAGGTATTGGGTTGCTGGTGGAGGTGATGGGCTGCTGGTGGAGGTGTTAGGTTGCTGGTGGAGGTGTTGGGCTGCTGGTGGAGGTGAGGGGTTGCTGGTGGAGGTGTTGGGCTGCTGGTGGAGGTGTTGGGTTGCTGGTGGAGGTGTTGGGCTGCTGGTGGAGGTGAGGGGTTGCTGGTGGAGGTGTTGGGCTGCTGGTGGAGGTGATGGGCTGCTGGCAGAAGTGATGGGCTGCTGGTAGAAATGAGGGGTTCCTGGCAGAAGTGATGGGCTGCTGGTAGAGATGAGGGGATGCTGGTGGAGGTGAGGGGTTGCTGGCAGAGGTGATGGGCTGCTGTTGGAGGTGAGGGGATGCTGGTGGAGGTGAGGGGTTGCTGGTGGAGGTGATGGGCTGCTGGTGGAGGTGATGGGCTGCTGGTGGAGGTGATGGATTGCTGGTGGAGGTGATGGGTTGTTGGTGGAGGTATTGGGCTGCTGGTGGAGGTGAGGGGTTGCTGGTGGAGGTGATGGGCTGCTGGTGGAGGTGAGGGTTTGCTGGTGGAGGTGATGGGTTGCTGGTGGAGGTGTTGGGCTGCTGGTGGGGGTGAGGGGTTGCTGGTGGAGGTGATGGGCTGCTGGTGGAGGTGATGGGCTGCTGGTGGAGGTGATGGGTTGCTGGTGGAGGTGATGGGTTGCTGGTGGAGGTGAGGGGCTGCTGGTGGAGGTGATGGGTTGCTGGTGGAGGTGATGGGTTGCTGGTGGAGGTGATGGGTTGCTGGTGGAGGTGTTGGGTTGCTGGTGGAGGTGATGAGTTGCTGGTGGAGGTGTTGGGCTGCTGGTGGAGATGAGGGGTTGCTGGTGGAGGTGATGGGTTGCTGGTGGAGGTGATGGGTTGCTGGTGGAGGTGAGGGGCTGCTGGTGGAGGTGATGGGTTGCTGGTGGAGGTGATGGGTTGCTGGTGGAGGTGATGGGTTGCTGGTGGAGGTGTTGGGTTGCTGGTGGAGGTGATGAGTTGCTGGTGGAGGTGTTGGGCTGCTGGTGGAGATGAGGGGTTGCTGGTGGAGGTGATGGGCTGCTGGTGGAGATGATGGGCTGCTGGTGAAGGTGAGGGTTTGCTGGTGGAGGTGATGGGTTGCTGGTGGAGGTGTTAGGCTGCTGGTGGAGGTGAGGGGTTGCTGGTGGAGGTGATGGGCTGCTGGTGGAGGTGATGGGTTGCTGGTGGAGGTGATGGGTTGCTGGTGGAGGTGAGGGGCTGCTGGTGGAGGTGATGGGTTGCTGGTGGAGGTGATGGGTTGCTGGTGGAGGTGTTGGGTTGCTGGTGGAGGTGTTGGGCTGCTGGTGGAGGTGTGGGGTTGCTGGTGGAGGTGTTGGGCTGCTGGTGGAGGTGTTGGGTTGCTGGTGGAGGTGTTGGGCTGCTGGTGGAGGTGAGGGGTTGCTGGTGGAGGTGATGGGCTGCTGGTGGAGGTGATGGGCTGCTGGCAGAAGTGATGGGCTGCTGGTAGAGATGAGGGGTTCCTGGCAGAAGTGATGGGCTGCTGGTAGAGATGAGGGGATGCTGGTGGAGGTGAGGGGTTGCTGGCAGAGGTGATGGGCTGCTGTTGGAGGTGAGGGGCTGCTGGTGGAGGTGAGGGGTTGCTGGTGGAGGTGATGGGCTGCTGGTGGAGGTGATGGGCTGCTGGTGGAGGTGATGGATTGCTGGTGGAGGTGATGGGTTGTTGGTGGAGGTGATGGGTTGTTGGTGGAGGTGTTGGGTTGCTGGTGGAGGTGAGGGGTTGTTGGTGGAGGTGATGGGTTGTTGGTGGAGGTGATGGGTTGTTGGTGGAGGTGATGGGTTGCTGGTGGAGGTGAGGGGCTGCTGGTGGAGGTGATGGGTTGCTGGTGGAGGTGATGGGTTGCTGGTAGAGGTGATGGGTTGCTGGTGGAGGTATTGGGTTGCTGGTGGAGGTGATGGGCTGCTGGTGGAGGTGTTGGGTTGCTGGTGGAGGTGAGGGGTTGCTGGTGGAGGTGATGGGCTGCTGGTGGAGGTGATGGGCTGCTGGTAGAAGTGATGGGCTGTTGGTAGAAATGAGGGGTTCCTGGCAGAAGTGATGGGCTGCTGGTAGAGATGAGGGGATGCTGGTGGAGGTGAGGGGTTGCTGGCAGAGGTGATGGGCTGCTGTTGGAGGTGAGGGGCTGCTGGTGGAGGTGAGGGGTTGCTGGTGGAGGTGATGGGCTGCTGGTGGAGGTGATGGGCTGCTGGTGGAGGTGATGGATTGCTGGTGGAGGTGATGGGTTGTTGGTGGAGGTGATGGGTTGTTGGTGGAGGTGTTGGGTTGCTGGTGGAGGTGAGGGGTTGTTGGTGGAGGTGATGGGTTGCTGGTGGAGGTGTTGTGTTGCTGGTGGAGGTGAGGGGTTGCTGGTGGAGGTGATGGGCTGCTGGTGGAGGTGATGGGTTGTTGGTGGAGGTGATGGGTTGCTGGTGGAGGTGTTGGGTTGCTGGTGGAGGTGAGGGGTTGCTGGTGGAGGTGATGGGTTGTTGGTGGAGGTGATGGGTTGTTGGTGGAGGTGATGGGTTGCTGGTGGAGGTGTTGGGTTGCTGGTGGAGGTGATGGGCTGCTGGTGGAGGTGATAGGTTGCTGGCAGAGGTGATGGGCTGCTGTTTGAGGTGAGGGGCTGCTGGCAGAGGTGATGGGCTGCTGGTGGAGGTGAGGGGCTGCTGGTGGAGGTGATGGGTTGCTGGCAGAGGTGATGTGCTGCTGTTGGAGGTGAGGGGCTGCTGGCAGAGGTGATGGGCTGCTGGTGGAGGTGAGGGGCTGCTGGTGGAGGTGATGGGTTGCTGGCAGAGGTGATGGGCTGCTGTTGGAGGTGAGGGGCTGCTGGCAGAGGTGATGGGCTGCTGGTCGAGGTGAGGGGCTGCTGGTGGAGGTGAGGGGTTGCTGGTGGAGGTGAGGGGTTGCTCTTGGAGGTGAGGGGCTGCTGGTGGAGGTGATGGGCTGCTAGCAGAGGTGATGGGCTGCTGGTGGAGGTGATGGGTTGCTGGTGGAGGTGAATGGTTGCTGGTGGAGGTGATGGGTTGCTGGTGGAGGTGATGGGTTGCTGGTGGAGGTGATGGGTTGCTGGTGGAGGTGATGGGTTGCTGGTGGAGGTGATGGGTTGCTGGTGGAGGTGATGGGTTGCTGGTGGAGGTGATGGGGTGCTG
>NW_027189871.1:0-76664 GCF_040958095.1 Procambarus clarkii
ACGAATTTCGTGACCCAGACACGAATTTTTGATCCCAGACACGAATTTCTTGACCCCAGACACGAATTTCGTGACAACAGACACGAATTTCGTGACCCAGACACGAATTTCTTGATCCCAGACACGAATTTCTTGATCCCAGACACAAATTTCCTGACCCCAGACACGAATTTCGTGACCCAGACACGAATTTCTTGACCCCAGACACGAATTTCGTGCTTCAGACACGAATTTTTTGACCCCAGACACGAATTTCGTGACCCCAGACACGAATTTCGTGACCCCAACAGTTCGTGAGACCAAACGTTCGTTAGACACGAATTTCGTGACCCCAGACACGAATTTCCTGACCCCAGACACGAATTTCGTGACCCAGACACGAATTTTTTTATCCCAGACACGAATTTCTTGACCCCAGACACGAATTTCGTGACAACAGACACGAATTTCGTGACCCCAGACACGAATTTCGTGACCCCAGACACGAATTTCGTGACAACAGACACGAATTTCGTGACAACAGACACGAATTTCGTAACAACAGACGAATTTCGTGATCCCAGACACGAATTTCGTGACCCCAGACACGAATTTCGTAACAACAGACACGAATTTCGTGATCCCAGACACGAATTTCGTGACCCCAGACACGAATTTCTTGACCCCAGACACGAATTTCTTGACCCCAGACACGAATTTCGTGACCCAGACACGAATTTTTGATCCCAGACACGAATTTCTTGACCCCAGACACGAATTTCGTGACAACAGACACGAATTTCGTGACCCAGACACGAATTTCTTGATCCCAGACACGAATTTCTTGACCCCAGACACGAATTTCTTGACTCCAGACACGAATTTCGTGACCCCAGACACGAATTTCGTGAGACCAAATTTCGTGACCCCAAACGTTCGTTAGACACGAATTTCTTGACCCCAGACACGAATTTCCTGACCCCAGACACGAATTTCTTCACCCCAGACACGAATTTCGTGCCCCCAGACACGAATTTCTTGACCCCAGACACGAATTTCGTGACAACATACACGAATTTCGTGACCCCAGACACGAATTTCGTAACAACAGACACAAATTTCGTGACAATAGACACGAATTTCGTGACCCCAGACACTAATTTCTTGACCCTCAGACACGAATTTCGTGACAACAGACACGAATTTCGTGACCCCAGACACGAATTTCGTGACACAGACACGAATTTCTTGATCCCAGACACGAATTTCGTGACAACAGACACGAATTTCGTGACCCCAGACACGAATTTCGTAACAACAGACACAAATTTCGTGACAATAGACACGAATTTCGTGACCCAGACACGAATTTCTTGACCCTCAGACACGAATTTCGTGACCCCAGACACGAATTTTTTTACCCCAGACACGAATTTCGTGACAACAGACACGAATTTCGTGACCCCAGACACGAATTTCGTAACAACAGACACGAATTTCGTGACAATAGACACGAATTTCGTGACCCCAGACACGAATTTCTTGACCCTCAGACACGAATTTCGTGACCCCAGACACGAATTTTTTGACCCCAGACACGAATTTCGTAACAATAGACACGAATTTCGTGACAACAGACACGAATTTCGTGACACAGACACGAATTTCTTGCCCCCAAACACGAATTTCGTGACCCCAGACACGAATTTCGTGACCCCAGACATGAATTTCGTGACACAGACACGAATTTCTTGATCCCAGACACGAATTTCTTGACCCCAGACACGAATTTCGTGACAACAGACACGAATTTCGTGAGCCCAGACACGAATTTCGTAACAACATACACGAATTTCGTGACAACAGACACGAATTTCCTGACCCCAGACACGAATTTCGTGACCCAGACACGAATTTCTTGATCCCAGACACGAATTTCTTGACCCCAGACACGAATTTCTTGATCCCAGACACGAATTTCTTGACCCCCAGACACGAATTTCTTGACCCCCAGACACGAATTTCGTGACCCCCAGACACGAATTTCGTGACAACAGACACCAATTTCGTGACCCCAGACACGAATTTCGTGACCCAACGTTCGTGACACCAAATTTCGTGACCCCAAACGTTGGTGAGAAGGGAAATTGGTGAGAGTATTAAGCTGGTTGTGCAAACTGTAGTTTGGACGAGAGAGAGAGAGTGAGGAAGGTGGTGGTGGGTGGGTGGGGCAGTCAGCTGATGATGTTGTTGCCACGTTGCTGGCCAGTGGGAGGTGTTGCGGGTATTGGCAGGTGTTTTATGGCCACAGTGTGTCAGTGAAAAGTGTCGCTAGTGACACAGTGTTGTTGCCTGGAGTGTCACTGAGGGTTAATAAAGGGTTGGGAGTGGACATGGACGAAGATGAGCCGTCCACTGTGGCACCACCGCACACACAGTTGAGGTGAGCGCGCCTGGCTACCTCCCTCCGCCCCTCAGCCCCTCAGCCGCCTGCAGTTACACACATTTATGCCTCTCTACCCACCATTCTCGCTCTTATTACGCTCCCACACCTGCTCAACGTAAGGTGCAGGTGTGTAGGTAGGTGTGTGTCACACATGGAGAAGGTAAAGAGGCACTGTTGAAGTAGGAGCAACGAGATAACGAGTCAGGAGAGAGAGATTGAGGGTCCATCTAGTCAGCCACAATGTGGGAAGACTCACCAACAGAAAACGAGAATATTCAAACCCCCCAGACTCCACCACCCGACATTTTTCGCCACCTTTACCCGCCCATTTCTCCCAGCCCCGCCCGCCTTCCCCACAAACACGCCCACCAACAAATACACAATCAAAAACCCCACCCACTCCCACCCACCAACCCCCGCCCACTCTCTACACTACGCCCAACCACCACATAACAACCCACACATTGTGCATAAGGCCTGGGTCCCCTCTGGTATATAAAGCCAACAACTCCAACTATATAACCTATCTCCACAAATTAAACTCGAATTATTACACCCAGCGACACCCGACAACCCTCCCACTCCCGCCATGCCTCCTCCTCCTCCATCCCACAACAGTTACCTCACTCCACTCTTTCTTTACACCACTACATACATACACCAAGGATTGGGCTACTACATACATCTCCAAATGTATATATATATATATGTCACCTAAGGCAGGAAGGAACAATCACCACCACCTTCCTCATGGCCCCGCCCCCCCCCCCCCTCCCTCCCTCCCCCACGACCAGTAAGCCTAGCAGTAGTAGTAGTGTGTGACGTCATCACCGCCTGGTACGGCCCCCCTCCCTCCCTCCCTCCCTCCCTCCCTTCTGCTCCAACTGTCACACATTTTCAAAATGATTTCTCTATTGGGTTTAATATTTATAATTAATATTGCTTAATATATATTAAATAATAACCTCCCTCTCTGTCTGTCTGTCTGTCTCTCTCTCTCTCTCTCTCTCTCTCTCTCTCTCTCTCTCTCTCTCTCTCTCTCTCTCTCTCTCTCTCTCTCTCTCTCTCTCTCCAATTCAAATTTCTTGAGCCCAAACGTTCGTTAGACACGAATTTCTTGACCCCAGACACGAATTTCGTGACAACAGACACGAATTTCTTGATCCCAGACACGAATTTCTTGATCCCAGACACGAATTTCGTGACCCCAGACACGAATTTCGTGACCCAGACACGAATTTTTTGATCCCAGACACGAATTTCTTGACCCCAGACACGAATTTCGTGACAACAGACACGAATTTCTTGATCCCAGACACGAATTTCTTGATCCCAGACACGAATTTCGTGACCCAGACACGAATTTCTTGACCCCAGACACGAATTTCGTGCCCCAGACACGAATTTTTTGACCTCAGACACGAATTTCGTGACCCCAGACACGAATCTTCCGACGAATTCGTGACCCAACAGTTCGTGAGACCAAACGTTCGTTAGACACGAATTTCCTGACCCCAGACACGAATTTCGTGACCCAGACACGAATTTTTGATCCCAGACACGAATTTCTTGACCCCAGACACGAATTTCGTGACAACAGACACGAATTTCTTGATCCCAGACACGAATTTCTTGATCCCAGACACGAATTTCGTGACCCCAGACACGAATTTCGTGACCCAGACACGAATTTTTTGATCCCAGACACGAATTTCTTGACCCCAGACACGAATTTCGTGACAACAGACACGAATTTCTTGATCCCAGACACGAATTTCGTGACCCAGACACGAATTTCTTGACCCCAGACACGAATTTCGTGCCCCAGACACGAATTTTTTGACCTCAGACACGAATTTCGTGACCCCAGACACGAATTTCGTGACCCCAACAGTTCGTGAGACCAAACGTTCGTTAGACACGAATTTCCTGACCCCAGACACGAATTTCGTGACCCAGACACGAATTTTTGATCCCAGACACGAATTTCTTGACCCCAGACACGAATTTCGTGACAACAGACACGAATTTCTTGATCCCAGACACGAATTTCTTGATCCCAGACACGAATTTCGTGACCCCAGACACGAATTTCGTGACCCAGACACGAATTTTTGATCCCAGACACGAATTTCTTGACCCCAGACACGAATTTCGTGACAACAGACACGAATTTCTTGATCCCAGACACGAATTTCGTGACCCAGACACGAATTTCTTGACCCCAGACACGAATTTCGTGCCCCAGACACGAATTTTTTGACCTCAGACACGAATTTCGTGACCCCAGACACGAATTTCGTGACCCCAACAGTTCGTGAGACCAAACGTTCGTTAGACACGAATTTCCTGACCCCAGACACGAATTTCGTGACCCAGACACGAATTTTTTGATCCCAGACACGAATTTCTTGACCCCAGACACGAATTTCGTGACAACAGACACGAATTTCGTAACAACAGACACGAATTTCGTGATCCCAGACACGAATTTCGTGACCCCAGACACGAATTTCGTGACAACAGACACGAATTTCGTACAACAGACGAATTTCGTGATCCCAGACACGAATTTCGTGACAACAGACACGAATTTCGTGACCCCAGACACGAATTTCGTAACAACAGACACGAATTTCGTGACAACAGACACGAATTTCGTAACAACAGACGAATTTCGTGATCCCAGACACGAATTTCGTGACAACAGACACGAATTTCGTGACCCCAGACACGAATTTCGTAACAACAGACACGAATTTCGTGACCCAGACACGAATTTCTTGATCCCAGACACGAATTTCTTGATCCCAGACACGAATTTCTTGACCCCAGACACGAATTTCTTGACCCCAGACACGAATTTCGTGACCCAGACACGAATTTCTTGATCCCAGACACGAATTTCTTGACCCCAGACACGAATTTCGTGACAACAGACACGAATTTCGTGACCACAGACACGAATTTTGTAACAACAGACACAAATTTCGTGACAATAGACACGAATTTCGTGACCCCAGACACGAATTTCTTGACCCCAGACACGAATTTTCTGACCCCAGACACGAATTTCGTGACCCAGACACGAATTTTTTGATCCCAGACACGAATTTCTTGACCCCAGACACGAATTTCGTGACGCAGACACGAATTTCGTGACCCAGACACGAATTTGTTGATCCCAGACACGAATTTCTTGACCCCAGACACGAATTTCGTGACAACAGACACGAATTTCTTGATCCCAGACACGAATTTCTTGATCCCAGACACGAATTTCTTGATCCCAGACACGAATTTCTTGACCCCAGACACGAATTTCTTGACCCCCAGACACGAATTTCGTGACCCCCAGACACCAATTTCGTGACCCCAGACACGAATTTCGTGACCCAACGTTCGTGACACCAAATTTCGTGACCCCAAACGTTGGTGAGAAGGGAAATTGGTGAGAGTATTAAGCTGGTTGTGCAAACTGTAGTTTGGACGAGAGAGAGAGAGTGAGGAAGGTGGTGGGGCAGTCAGCTGATGATGTTGTTGCCACGTTGCTGGCCAGTGGGAGGTGTTGCGGGTATTGGCAGGTGTTTTATGGCCACAGTGTGTCAGTGAAAAGTGTCGCTAGTGACACAGTGTTGTTGCCTGGAGTGTCACTGAGGGTTAAAAAGGGTTGGGAGTGGACATGGACGAAGATGAGCCGTCCACTGTGGCACCACCGCACACACAGTTGAGGTGAGCGCGCCTGGCTACCTCCCTCCGCCCCTCAGCCCCTCAGCCGCCTGCAGTTACACACATTTATGCCTCTCTACCCACCATTCTCGCTCTTATTACGCTCCCCACACCTGCTCAACGTAAGGTGCAGGTGTGTAGGTAGGTGTGTGTCACACATGGAGAAGGTAAAGAGGCACTGTTGAAGTAGGAGCAACGAGATAACGAGTCAGGAGAGAGAGATTGAGGGTCCATCTAGTCAGCCACAATGTGGGAAGACTCACCAACAGAAAACGAGAATATTCAAACCCCCCAGACTCCACCACCCGACATTTTTCGCCACCTTTACCCGCCCATTTCTCCCAGCCCCGCCCGCCTTCCCCACAACACGCCCACCAACAAATACACAATCAAAAACCCCACCCACTCCCACCCACCAACCCCCGCCCACTCTCTACACTACGCCCAACCACCACATAACAACCCACACATTGTGCATAAGGCCTGGGTCCCCTCTGGTATATAAAGCCAACAACTCCAACTATATAACCTATCTCCACAAATTAAACTCGAATTATTACACCCAGCGACACCCGACAACCCTCCCACTCCCGCCATGCCTCCTCCTCCTCCATCCCACAACAGTTACCTCACTCCACTCTTTCTTTACACCACTACATACATACACCAAGGATTGGGCTACTACATACATCTCCAAATGTATATATATATATATGTCACCTAAGGCAGGAAGGAACAATCACCACCACCTTCCTCATGGCCCCGCCCCCCCCCCCCCCCTCCCTCCCTCCCCCACGACCAGTAAGCCTAGCAGTAGTAGTAGTGTGTGACGTCATCACCACCTGGTACGGCCCCCCCTCCCTCCCTCCCTCCCTCCCTCCCTTCTGCTCCAACTGTCACACATTTTCAAAATGATTTCTCTATTGGTTTACTATTTATAATTATTATATTGCTTAATATATATTAAATAATAACCTCCCTCTCTGTCTGTCTGTCTGTCTGTCCTGTCTGTCTGTCTGTCTGTCTCTCTCTCTCTCTCTCTCTCTCTCTCTCTCTCTCTCTCTCTCTCTCTCTCTCTCTCTCTCTCTCTCTCTCTCTCTCTCTCCTCTCTCTCTCCAATTCAAATTTCTTGAGCCCAAACGTTCGTTAGACACGAATTTCTTGACCCCAGACACGAATTTCGTGACAACAGACACGAATTTCTTGATCCCAGACACGAATTTCTTGATCCCAGACACGAATTTCGTGACCCCAGACACGAATTTCGTGACCCAGACACGAATTTTTTGATCCCAGACACGAATTTCTTGACCCCAGACACGAATTTCGTGACAACAGACACGAATTTCTTGATCCCAGACACGAATTTCTTGATCCCAGACACGAATTTCGTGACCCAGACACGAATTTCTTGACCCCAGACACGAATTTCGTGCCCCAGACACGAATTTTTTGACCTCAGACACGAATTTCGTGACCCCAGACACGAATTTCGTGACCCCAACAGTTCGTGAGACCAAACGTTCGTTAGACACGAATTTCCTGACCCCAGACACGAATTTCGTGACCCAGACACGAATTTTTTGATCCCAGACACGAATTTCTTGACCCCAGACACGAATTTCGTGACAACAGACACGAATTTCTTGATCCCAGACACGAATTTCTTGATCCCAGACACGAATTTCGTGACCCCAGACACGAATTTCGTGACCCAGACACGAATTTTTTGATCCAGACACGAATTTCTTGACCCCAGACACGAATTTCGTGACAACAGACACGAATTTCTTGATCCCAGACACGAATTTCGTGACCCAGACACGAATTTCTTGACCCCAGACACGAATTTCGTGCCCCAGACACGAATTTTTTGACCTCAGACACGAATTTCGTGACCCCAGACACGAATTTCGTGACCCCAACAGTTCGTGAGACCAAACGTTCGTTAGACACGAATTTCCTGACCCCAGACACGAATTTCGTGACCCAGACACGAATTTTTTGATCCCAGACACGAATTTCTTGACCCCAGACACGAATTTCGTGACAACAGACACGAATTTCTTGATCCCAGACACGAATTTCTTGATCCCAGACACGAATTTCGTGGACCCCAGACACGAATTTCGTGACCCAGACACGAATTTTTTGATCCCAGACACGAATTTCTTGACCCCAGACACGAATTTCGTGACAACAGACACGAATTTCTTGATCCCAGACACGAATTTCGTGACCCAGACACGAATTTCTTGACCCCAGACACGAATTTCGTGCCCCAGACACGAATTTTTTGACCTCAGACACGAATTTCGTGACCCCAGACACGAATTTCGTGACCCCAACAGTTCGTGAGACCAAACGTTCGTTAGACACGAATTTCCTGACCCCAGACACGAATTTCGTGACCCAGACACGAATTTTTTGATCCCAGACACGAATTTCTTGACCCCAGACACGAATTTCGTGACAACAGACACGAATTTCGTAACAACAGACACGAATTTCGTGATCCCAGACACGAATTTCGTGACCCCAGACACGAATTTCGTGACAACAGACACGAATTTCGTAACAACAGACGAATTTCGTGATCCCAGACACGAATTTCGTGACAACAGACACGAATTTCGTGACCCCAGACACGAATTTCGTAACAACAGACACGAATTTCGTGACAACAGACACGAATTTCGTAACAACAGACGAATTTCGTGATCCCAGACACGAATTTCGTGACAACAGACACGAATTTCGTGACCCCAGACACGAATTTCGTAACAACAGACACGAATTTCGTGACCCAGACACGAATTTCTTGATCCCAGACACGAATTTCTTGATCCCAGACACGAATTTCTTGACCCCAGACACGAATTTCTTGACCCCCAGACACGAATTTCGTGACCCAGACACGAATTTCTTGATCCCAGACACGAATTTCTTGACCCCAGACACGAATTTCGTGACAACAGACACGAATTTCGTGACCACAGACACGAATTTTGTAACAACAGACACAAATTTCGTGACAATAGACACGAATTTCGTGACCCCAGACACGAATTTCTTGACCCCAGACACGAATTTCTTGACCCCAGACACGAATTTCGTGACCCAGACACCGAATTTTTGATCCCAGACACGAATTTCTTGACCCCAGACACGAATTTCGTGACGCAGACACGAATTTCGTGACCCAGACACGAATTTGTTGATCCCAGACACGAATTTCTTGACCCCAGACACGAATTTCGTGACAACAGACACGAATTTCTTGATCCCAGACACGAATTTCTTGATCCCAGACACGAATTTCTTGATCCCAGACACGAATTTCTTGACCCCAGACACGAATTTCTTGACCCCCAGACACGAATTTCGTGACCCCCAGACACCAATTTCGTGACCCCAGACACGAATTTCGTGACCCAACGTTCGTGACACCAAATTTCGTGACCCCAAACGTTGGTGAGAAGGGAAATTGGTGAGAGTATTAAGCTGGTTGTGCAAACTGTAGTTTGGACGAGAGAGAGAGAGTGAGGAAGGTGGTGGGGCAGTCAGCTGATGATGTTGTTGCCACGTTGCTGGCCAGTGGGAGGTGTTGCGGGTATTGGCAGGTGTTTTATGGCCACAGTGTGTCAGTGAAAAGTGTCGCTAGTGACACAGTGTTGTTGCCTGGAGTGTCACTGAGGGTTAATAAAGGGTTGGGAGTGGACATGGACGAAGATGAGCCGTCCACTGTGGCACCACCGCACACACAGTTGAGGTGAGCGCGCCTGGCTACCTCCCTCCGCCCCTCAGCCCCTCAGCCGCCTGCAGTTACACACATTTATGCCTCTCTACCCACCATTCTCGCTCTTATTACGCTCCCCACACCTGCTCAACGTAAGGTGCACGTGTGTAGGTAGGTGTGTGTCACACATGGAGAAGGTAAAGAGGCACTGTTGAAGTAGGAGCAACGAGATAACGAGTCAGGAGAGAGAGATTGAGGGTCCATCTAGTCAGCCACAATGTGGGAAGACTCACCAACAGAAAACGAGAATATTCAAACCCCCAGACTCCACCACCCGACATTTTTCGCCACCTTTACCCGCCCATTTCTCCCAGCCCCGCCCGCCTTCCCCACAAACACGCCCACCAACAAATACACAATCAAAAACCCCACCCACTCCCACCCACCAACCCCCGCCCACTCTCTACACTACGCCCAACCACCACATAACAACCCACACATTGTGCATAAGGCCTGGGTCCCCTCTGGTATATAAAGCCAACAACTCCAACTATATAACCTATCTCCACAAATTAAACTCGAATTATTACACCCAGCGACACCCGACAACCCTCCCACTCCCGCCATGCCTCCTCCTCCTCCATCCCACAACAGTTACCTCACTCCACTCTTTCTTTACACCACTACATACATACACCAAGGATTGGGCTACTACATACATCTCCAAATGTATATATATATATATGTCACCTAAGGCAGGAAGGAACAATCACCACCACCTTCCTCATGGCCCCGCCCCCCCCCCCCCCCTCCCTCCCTCCCCCACGACCAGTAAGCCTAGCAGTAGTAGTAGTGTGTGACGTCATCACCACCTGGTACGGCCCCCCCTCCCTCCCTCCCTCCCTCCCTCCCTTCTGCTCCAACTGTCACACATTTTCAAAATGATTTCTCTATTGGTTTACTATTTATAATTATTATATTGCTTAATATATATTAAATAATAACCTCCCTCTCTGTCTGTCTGTCTGTCTGTCTGTCTGTCTGTCTGTCTGTCTCTCTCTCTCTCTCTCTCTCTCTCTCTCTCTCTCTCTCTCTCTCTCTCTCTCTCTCTCTCTCTCTCTCTCTCTCTCTCTCTCTCTCTCTCTCCAATTCAAATTTCTTGAGCCCAAACGTTCGTTAGACACGAATTTCTTGACCCCAGACACGAATTTCATGATCCCAGACACGAATTTCGTGACCCAGACACGAATTTCTTGACCCCAGACACGAATTTCTTGACCCCAGACACGAATTTCGTGACCCAGACACGAATTTTTTGATCCCAGACACGAATTTCTTGACCCCAGACACGAATTTCGTGACAACAGACACGAATTTCGTGACCCAGACACGAATTTCTTGATCCCAGACACGAATTTCTTGATCCCAGACACAAATTTCCTGACCCCAGACACGAATTTCGTGACCCAGACACGAATTTCTTGACCCCAGACACGAATTTCGTGCTTCAGACACGAATTTTTTGACCCCAGACACGAATTTCGTGACCCCAGACACGAATTTCGTGACCCCAACAGTTCGTGAGACCAAACGTTCGTTAGACACGAATTTCGTGACCCCAGACACGAATTTCCTGACCCCAGACACGAATTTCGTGACCCAGACACGAATTTTTTTATCCCAGACACGAATTTCTTGACCCCAGACACGAATTTCGTGACAACAGACACGAATTTCGTGACCCCAGACACGAATTTCGTGACCCCAGACACGAATTTCGTGACAACAGACACGAATTTCGTGACAACAGACACGAATTTCGTAACAACAGACGAATTTCGTGATCCCAGACACGAATTTCGTGACCCCAGACACGAATTTCGTAACAACAGACACGAATTTCGTGATCCCAGACACGAATTTCGTGACCCCAGACACGAATTTCTTGACCCCAGACACGAATTTCTTGACCCCAGACACGAATTTCGTGACCCAGACACGAATTTTTTGATCCCAGACACGAATTTCTTGACCCCAGACACGAATTTCGTGACAACAGACACGAATTTCGTGACCCAGACACGAATTTCTTGATCCCAGACACGAATTTCTTGACCCCAGACACGAATTTCTTGACTCCAGACACGAATTTCGTGACCCCAGACACGAATTTCGTGAGACCAAATTTCGTGACCCCAAACGTTCGTTAGACACGAATTTCTTGACCCCAGACACGAATTTCCTGACCCCAGACACGAATTTCTTCACCCCAGACACGAATTTCGTGCCCCCAGACACGAATTTCTTGACCCCAGACACGAATTTCGTGACAACATACACGAATTTCGTGACCCCAGACACGAATTTCGTAACAACAGACACAAATTTCGTGACAATAGACACGAATTTCGTGACCCCAGACACTAATTTCTTGACCCTCAGACACGAATTTCGTGACAACAGACACGAATTTCGTGACCCCAGACACGAATTTCGTGACACAGACACGAATTTCTTGATCCCAGACACGAATTTCGTGACAACAGACACGAATTTCGTGACCCCAGACACGAATTTCGTAACAACAGACACAAATTTCGTGACAATAGACACGAATTTCGTGACCCCAGACACGAATTTCTTGACCCTCAGACACGAATTTCGTGACCCCAGACACGAATTTTTTTACCCCAGACACGAATTTCGTGACAACAGACACGAATTTCGTGACCCCAGACACGAATTTCGTAACAACAGACACGAATTTCGTGACAATAGACACGAATTTCGTGACCCCAGACACGAATTTCTTGACCCTCAGACACGAATTTCGTGACCCCAGACACGAATTTTTTGACCCCAGACACGAATTTCGTAACAATAGACACGAATTTCGTGACAACAGACACGAATTTCGTGACACAGACACGAATTTCTTGCCCCCAAACACGAATTTCGTGACCCCCAGACACGAATTTCGTGACCCCAGACAT
Source organism: Procambarus clarkii (assembly GCF_040958095.1). Classification (NCBI taxonomy): domain Eukaryota; kingdom Metazoa; phylum Arthropoda; class Malacostraca; order Decapoda; family Cambaridae; genus Procambarus; species Procambarus clarkii. The sequence goes on from NW_027189871.1 coordinate 12,887, forward strand.
GAATTTCGTGACACAGACACGAATTTCTTGATCCCAGACACGAATTTCTTGACCCCAGACACGAATTTCGTGACAACAGACACGAATTTCGTGAGCCCAGACACGAATTTCGTAACAACATACACGAATTTCGTGACAACAGACACGAATTTCCTGACCCCAGACACGAATTTCGTGACCCAGACACGAATTTCTTGATCCCAGACACGAATTTCTTGACCCCAGACACGAATTTCTTGATCCCAGACACGAATTTCTTGACCCCCAGACACGAATTTCTTGACCCCCAGACACGAATTTCGTGACCCCCAGACACGAATTTCGTGACAACAGACACCAATTTCGTGACCCCAGACACGAATTTCGTGACCCAACGTTCGTGACACCAAATTTCGTGACCCCAAACGTTGGTGAGAAGGGAAATTGGTGAGAGTATTAAGCTGGTTGTGCAAACTGTAGTTTGGACGAGAGAGAGAGAGTGAGGAAGGTGGTGGTGGGTGGGTGGGGCAGTCAGCTGATGATGTTGTTGCCACGTTGCTGGCCAGTGGGAGGTGTTGCGGGTATTGGCAGGTGTTTTATGGCCACAGTGTGTCAGTGAAAAGTGTCGCTAGTGACACAGTGTTGTTGCCTGGAGTGTCACTGAGGGTTAATAAAGGGTTGGGAGTGGACATGGACGAAGATGAGCCGTCCACTGTGGCACCACCGCACACACAGTTGAGGTGAGCGCGCCTGGCTACCTCCCTCCGCCCCTCAGCCCCTCAGCCGCCTGCAGTTACACACATTTATGCCTCTCTACCCACCATTCTCGCTCTTATTACGCTCCCCACACCTGCTCAACGTAAGGTGCAGGTGTGTAGGTAGGTGTGTGTCACACATGGAGAAGGTAAAGAGGCACTGTTGAAGTAGGAGCAACGAGATAACGAGTCAGGAGAGAGAGATTGAGGGTCCATCTAGTCAGCCACAATGTGGGAAGACTCACCAACAGAAAACGAGAATATTCAAACCCCCCAGACTCCACCACCCGACATTTTTCGCCACCTTTACCCGCCCATTTCTCCCAGCCCCGCCCGCCTTCCCCACAAACACGCCCACCAACAAATACACAATCAAAAACCCCACCCACTCCCACCCACCAACCCCCGCCCACTCTCTACACTACGCCCAACCACCACATAACAACCCACACATTGTGCATAAGGCCTGGGTCCCCTCTGGTATATAAAGCCAACAACTCCAACTATATAACCTATCTCCACAAATTAAACTCGAATTATTACACCCAGCGACACCCGACAACCCTCCCACTCCCGCCATGCCTCCTCCTCCTCCATCCCACAACAGTTACCTCACTCCACTCTTTCTTTACACCACTACATACATACACCAAGGATTGGGCTACTACATACATCTCCAAATGTATATATATATATATGTCACCTAAGGCAGGAAGGAACAATCACCACCACCTTCCTCATGGCCCCGCCCCCCCCCCCCCCTCCCTCCCTCCCCCACGACCAGTAAGCCTAGCAGTAGTAGTAGTGTGTGACGTCATCACCACCTGGTACGGCCCCCCCTCCCTCCCTCCCTCCCTCCCTCCCTTCTGCTCCAACTGTCACACATTTTCAAAATGATTTCTCTATTGGTTTACTATTTATAATTATTATATTGCTTAATATATATTAAATAATAACCTCCCTCTCTGTCTGTCTGTCTGTCTGTCTGTCTGTCTGTCTGTCTGTCTCTCTCTCTCTCTCTCTCTCTCTCTCTCTCTCTCTCTCTCTCTCTCTCTCTCTCTCTCTCTCTCTCTCTCTCTCTCTCTCTCTCTCTCTCTCCAATTCAAATTTCTTGAGCCCAAACGTTCGTTAGACACGAATTTCTTGACCCCAGACACGAATTTCATGATCCCAGACACGAATTTCGTGACCCAGACACGAATTTCTTGACCCCAGACACGAATTTCTTGACCCCAGACACGAATTTCGTGACCCAGACACGAATTTTTTGATCCCAGACACGAATTTCTTGACCCCAGACACGAATTTCGTGACAACAGACACGAATTTCGTGACCCAGACACGAATTTCTTGATCCCAGACACGAATTTCTTGATCCCAGACACAAATTTCCTGACCCCAGACACGAATTTCGTGACCCAGACACGAATTTCTTGACCCCAGACACGAATTTCGTGCTTCAGACACGAATTTTTTGACCCCAGACACGAATTTCGTGACCCCAGACACGAATTTCGTGACCCCAACAGTTCGTGAGACCAAACGTTCGTTAGACACGAATTTCGTGACCCCAGACACGAATTTCCTGACCCCAGACACGAATTTCGTGACCCAGACACGAATTTTTTTATCCCAGACACGAATTTCTTGACCCCAGACACGAATTTCGTGACAACAGACACGAATTTCGTGACCCCAGACACGAATTTCGTGACCCCAGACACGAATTTCGTGACAACAGACACGAATTTCGTGACAACAGACACGAATTTCGTAACAACAGACGAATTTCGTGATCCCAGACACGAATTTCGTGACCCCAGACACGAATTTCGTAACAACAGACACGAATTTCGTGATCCCAGACACGAATTTCGTGACCCCAGACACGAATTTCTTGACCCCAGACACGAATTTCTTGACCCCAGACACGAATTTCGTGACCCAGACACGAATTTTTTGATCCCAGACACGAATTTCTTGACCCCAGACACGAATTTCGTGACAACAGACACGAATTTCGTGACCCAGACACGAATTTCTTGATCCCAGACACGAATTTCTTGACCCCAGACACGAATTTCTTGACTCCAGACACGAATTTCGTGACCCCAGACACGAATTTCGTGAGACCAAATTTCGTGACCCCAAACGTTCGTTAGACACGAATTTCTTGACCCCAGACACGAATTTCCTGACCCCAGACACGAATTTCTTCACCCCAGACACGAATTTCGTGCCCCCAGACACGAATTTCTTGACCCCAGACACGAATTTCGTGACAACATACACGAATTTCGTGACCCCAGACACGAATTTCGTAACAACAGACACAAATTTCGTGACAATAGACACGAATTTCGTGACCCCAGACACTAATTTCTTGACCCTCAGACACGAATTTCGTGACAACAGACACGAATTTCGTGACCCCAGACACGAATTTCGTGACACAGACACGAATTTCTTGATCCCAGACACGAATTTCGTGACAACAGACACGAATTTCGTGACCCCAGACACGAATTTCGTAACAACAGACACAAATTTCGTGACAATAGACACGAATTTCGTGACCCCAGACACGAATTTCTTGACCCTCAGACACGAATTTCGTGACCCCAGACACGAATTTTTTTACCCCAGACACGAATTTCGTGACAACAGACACGAATTTCGTGACCCCAGACACGAATTTCGTAACAACAGACACGAATTTCGTGACAATAGACACGAATTTCGTGACCCCAGACACGAATTTCTTGACCCTCAGACACGAATTTCGTGACCCCAGACACGAATTTTTTGACCCCAGACACGAATTTCGTAACAATAGACACGAATTTCGTGACAACAGACACGAATTTCGTGACACAGACACGAATTTCTTGCCCCCAAACACGAATTTCGTGACCCCCAGACACGAATTTCGTGACCCCAGACATGAATTTCGTGACACAGACACGAATTTCTTGATCCCAGACACGAATTTCTTGACCCCAGACACGAATTTCGTGACAACAGACACGAATTTCGTGAGCCCAGACACGAATTTCGTAACAACATACACGAATTTCGTGACAACAGACACGAATTTCCTGACCCCAGACACGAATTTCGTGACCCAGACACGAATTTCTTGATCCCAGACACGAATTTCTTGACCCCAGACACGAATTTCTTGATCCCAGACACGAATTTCTTGACCCCCAGACACGAATTTCTTGACCCCCAGACACGAATTTCGTGACCCCCAGACACGAATTTCGTGACAACAGACACCAATTTCGTGACCCCAGACACGAATTTCGTGACCCAACGTTCGTGACACCAAATTTCGTGACCCCAAACGTTGGTGAGAAGGGAAATTGGTGAGAGTATTAAGCTGGTTGTGCAAACTGTAGTTTGGACGAGAGAGAGAGAGTGAGGAAGGTGGTGGTGGGTGGGTGGGGCAGTCAGCTGATGATGTTGTTGCCACGTTGCTGGCCAGTGGGAGGTGTTGCGGGTATTGGCAGGTGTTTTATGGCCACAGTGTGTCAGTGAAAAGTGTCGCTAGTGACACAGTGTTGTTGCCTGGAGTGTCACTGAGGGTTAATAAAGGGTTGGGAGTGGACATGGACGAAGATGAGCCGTCCACTGTGGCACCACCGCACACACAGTTGAGGTGAGCGCGCCTGGCTACCTCCCTCCGCCCCTCAGCCCCTCAGCCGCCTGCAGTTACACACATTTATGCCTCTCTACCCACCATTCTCGCTCTTATTACGCTCCCCACACCTGCTCAACGTAAGGTGCAGGTGTGTAGGTAGGTGTGTGTCACACATGGAGAAGGTAAAGAGGCACTGTTGAAGTAGGAGCAACGAGATAACGAGTCAGGAGAGAGAGATTGAGGGTCCATCTAGTCAGCCACAATGTGGGAAGACTCACCAACAGAAAACGAGAATATTCAAACCCCCCAGACTCCACCACCCGACATTTTTCGCCACCTTTACCCGCCCATTTCTCCCAGCCCCGCCCGCCTTCCCCACAAACACGCCCACCAACAAATACACAATCAAAAACCCCACCCACTCCCACCCACCAACCCCCGCCCACTCTCTACACTACGCCCAACCACCACATAACAACCCACACATTGTGCATAAGGCCTGGGTCCCCTCTGGTATATAAAGCCAACAACTCCAACTATATAACCTATCTCCACAAATTAAACTCGAATTATTACACCCAGCGACACCCGACAACCCTCCCACTCCCGCCATGCCTCCTCCTCCTCCATCCCACAACAGTTACCTCACTCCACTCTTTCTTTACACCACTACATACATACACCAAGGATTGGGCTACTACATACATCTCCAAATGTATATATATATATATGTCACCTAAGGCAGGAAGGAACAATCACCACCACCTTCCTCATGGCCCCGCCCCCCCCCCCCCCTCCCTCCCTCCCCCACGACCAGTAAGCCTAGCAGTAGTAGTAGTGTGTGACGTCATCACCGCCTGGTACGGCCCCCCCTCCCTCCCTCCCTCCCTCCCTCCCTTCTGCTCCAACTGTCACACATTTTCAAAATGATTTCTCTATTGGGTTTAATATTTATAATTATTATATTGCTTAATATATATTAAATAATAACCTCCCTCTCTGTCTGTCTGTCTGTCTCTCTCTCTCTCTCTCTCTCTCTCTCTCTCTCTCTCTCTCTCTCTCTCTCTCTCTCTCTCTCTCTCTCTCTCTCTCTCTCTCTCTCTCCAATTCAAATTTCTTGAGCCCAAACGTTCGTTAGACACGAATTTCTTGACCCCAGACACGAATTTCGTGACAACAGACACGAATTTCTTGATCCCAGACACGAATTTCTTGATCCCAGACACGAATTTCGTGACCCCAGACACGAATTTCGTGACCCAGACACGAATTTTTTGATCCCAGACACGAATTTCTTGACCCCAGACACGAATTTCGTGACAACAGACACGAATTTCTTGATCCCAGACACGAATTTCTTGATCCCAGACACGAATTTCGTGACCCAGACACGAATTTCTTGACCCCAGACACGAATTTCGTGCCCCAGACACGAATTTTTTGACCTCAGACACGAATTTCGTGACCCCAGACACGAATTTCGTGACCCCAACAGTTCGTGAGACCAAACGTTCGTTAGACACGAATTTCCTGACCCCAGACACGAATTTCGTGACCCAGACACGAATTTTTTGATCCCAGACACGAATTTCTTGACCCCAGACACGAATTTCGTGACAACAGACACGAATTTCTTGATCCCAGACACGAATTTCTTGATCCCAGACACGAATTTCGTGACCCCAGACACGAATTTCGTGACCCAGACACGAATTTTTTGATCCCAGACACGAATTTCTTGACCCCAGACACGAATTTCGTGACAACAGACACGAATTTCTTGATCCCAGACACGAATTTCGTGACCCAGACACGAATTTCTTGACCCCAGACACGAATTTCGTGCCCCAGACACGAATTTTTTGACCTCAGACACGAATTTCGTGACCCCAGACACGAATTTCGTGACCCCAACAGTTCGTGAGACCAAACGTTCGTTAGACACGAATTTCCTGACCCCAGACACGAATTTCGTGACCCAGACACGAATTTTTTGATCCCAGACACGAATTTCTTGACCCCAGACACGAATTTCGTGACAACAGACACGAATTTCTTGATCCCAGACACGAATTTCTTGATCCCAGACACGAATTTCGTGACCCCAGACACGAATTTCGTGACCCAGACACGAATTTTTTGATCCCAGACACGAATTTCTTGACCCCAGACACGAATTTCGTGACAACAGACACGAATTTCTTGATCCCAGACACGAATTTCGTGACCCAGACACGAATTTCTTGACCCCAGACACGAATTTCGTGCCCCAGACACGAATTTTTTGACCTCAGACACGAATTTCGTGACCCCAGACACGAATTTCGTGACCCCAACAGTTCGTGAGACCAAACGTTCGTTAGACACGAATTTCCTGACCCCAGACACGAATTTCGTGACCCAGACACGAATTTTTTGATCCCAGACACGAATTTCTTGACCCCAGACACGAATTTCGTGACAACAGACACGAATTTCGTAACAACAGACACGAATTTCGTGATCCCAGACACGAATTTCGTGACCCCAGACACGAATTTCGTGACAACAGACACGAATTTCGTAACAACAGACGAATTTCGTGATCCCAGACACGAATTTCGTGACAACAGACACGAATTTCGTGACCCCAGACACGAATTTCGTAACAACAGACACGAATTTCGTGACAACAGACACGAATTTCGTAACAACAGACGAATTTCGTGATCCCAGACACGAATTTCGTGACAACAGACACGAATTTCGTGACCCCAGACACGAATTTCGTAACAACAGACACGAATTTCGTGACCCAGACACGAATTTCTTGATCCCAGACACGAATTTCTTGATCCCAGACACGAATTTCTTGACCCCAGACACGAATTTCTTGACCCCCAGACACGAATTTCGTGACCCAGACACGAATTTCTTGATCCCAGACACGAATTTCTTGACCCCAGACACGAATTTCGTGACAACAGACACGAATTTCGTGACCACAGACACGAATTTTGTAACAACAGACACAAATTTCGTGACAATAGACACGAATTTCGTGACCCCAGACACGAATTTCTTGACCCCAGACACGAATTTCTTGACCCCAGACACGAATTTCGTGACCCAGACACGAATTTTTTGATCCCAGACACGAATTTCTTGACCCCAGACACGAATTTCGTGACGCAGACACGAATTTCGTGACCCAGACACGAATTTGTTGATCCCAGACACGAATTTCTTGACCCCAGACACGAATTTCGTGACAACAGACACGAATTTCTTGATCCCAGACACGAATTTCTTGATCCCAGACACGAATTTCTTGATCCCAGACACGAATTTCTTGACCCCAGACACGAATTTCTTGACCCCCAGACACGAATTTCGTGACCCCCAGACACCAATTTCGTGACCCCAGACACGAATTTCGTGACCCAACGTTCGTGACACCAAATTTCGTGACCCCAAACGTTGGTGAGAAGGGAAATTGGTGAGAGTATTAAGCTGGTTGTGCAAACTGTAGTTTGGACGAGAGAGAGAGAGTGAGGAAGGTGGTGGGGCAGTCAGCTGATGATGTTGTTGCCACGTTGCTGGCCAGTGGGAGGTGTTGCGGGTATTGGCAGGTGTTTTATGGCCACAGTGTGTCAGTGAAAAGTGTCGCTAGTGACACAGTGTTGTTGCCTGGAGTGTCACTGAGGGTTAATAAAGGGTTGGGAGTGGACATGGACGAAGATGAGCCGTCCACTGTGGCACCACCGCACACACAGTTGAGGTGAGCGCGCCTGGCTACCTCCCTCCGCCCCTCAGCCCCTCAGCCGCCTGCAGTTACACACATTTATGCCTCTCTACCCACCATTCTCGCTCTTATTACGCTCCCCACACCTGCTCAACGTAAGGTGCACGTGTGTAGGTAGGTGTGTGTCACACATGGAGAAGGTAAAGAGGCACTGTTGAAGTAGGAGCAACGAGATAACGAGTCAGGAGAGAGAGATTGAGGGTCCATCTAGTCAGCCACAATGTGGGAAGACTCACCAACAGAAAACGAGAATATTCAAACCCCCCAGACTCCACCACCCGACATTTTTCGCCACCTTTACCCGCCCATTTCTCCCAGCCCCGCCCGCCTTCCCCACAAACACGCCCACCAACAAATACACAATCAAAAACCCCACCCACTCCCACCCACCAACCCCCGCCCACTCTCTACACTACGCCCAACCACCACATAACAACCCACACATTGTGCATAAGGCCTGGGTCCCCTCTGGTATATAAAGCCAACAACTCCAACTATATAACCTATCTCCACAAATTAAACTCGAATTATTACACCCAGCGACACCCGACAACCCTCCCACTCCCGCCATGCCTCCTCCTCCTCCATCCCACAACAGTTACCTCACTCCACTCTTTCTTTACACCACTACATACATACACCAAGGATTGGGCTACTACATACATCTCCAAATGTATATATATATATATGTCACCTAAGGCAGGAAGGAACAATCACCACCACCTTCCTCATGGCCCCGCCCCCCCCCCCCCCCTCCCTCCCTCCCCCACGACCAGTAAGCCTAGCAGTAGTAGTAGTGTGTGACGTCATCACCACCTGGTACGGCCCCCCCTCCCTCCCTCCCTCCCTCCCTCCCTTCTGCTCCAACTGTCACACATTTTCAAAATGATTTCTCTATTGGTTTACTATTTATAATTATTATATTGCTTAATATATATTAAATAATAACCTCCCTCTCTGTCTGTCTGTCTGTCTGTCTGTCTGTCTGTCTGTCTGTCTCTCTCTCTCTCTCTCTCTCTCTCTCTCTCTCTCTCTCTCTCTCTCTCTCTCTCTCTCTCTCTCTCTCTCTCTCTCTCTCTCTCCAATTCAAATTTCTTGAGCCCAAACGTTCGTTAGACACGAATTTCTTGACCCCAGACACGAATTTCATGATCCCAGACACGAATTTCGTGACCCAGACACGAATTTCTTGACCCCAGACACGAATTTCTTGACCCCAGACACGAATTTCGTGACCCAGACACGAATTTTTTGATCCCAGACACGAATTTCTTGACCCCAGACACGAATTTCGTGACAACAGACACGAATTTCGTGACCCAGACACGAATTTCTTGATCCCAGACACGAATTTCTTGATCCCAGACACAAATTTCCTGACCCCAGACACGAATTTCGTGACCCAGACACGAATTTCTTGACCCCAGACACGAATTTCGTGCTTCAGACACGAATTTTTTGACCCCAGACACGAATTTCGTGACCCCAGACACGAATTTCGTGACCCCAACAGTTCGTGAGACCAAACGTTCGTTAGACACGAATTTCGTGACCCCAGACACGAATTTCCTGACCCCAGACACGAATTTCGTGACCCAGACACGAATTTTTTTATCCCAGACACGAATTTCTTGACCCCAGACACGAATTTCGTGACAACAGACACGAATTTCGTGACCCCAGACACGAATTTCGTGACCCCAGACACGAATTTCGTGACAACAGACACGAATTTCGTGACAACAGACACGAATTTCGTAACAACAGACGAATTTCGTGATCCCAGACACGAATTTCGTGACCCCAGACACGAATTTCGTAACAACAGACACGAATTTCGTGATCCCAGACACGAATTTCGTGACCCCAGACACGAATTTCTTGACCCCAGACACGAATTTCTTGACCCCAGACACGAATTTCGTGACCCAGACACGAATTTTTTGATCCCAGACACGAATTTCTTGACCCCAGACACGAATTTCGTGACAACAGACACGAATTTCGTGACCCAGACACGAATTTCTTGATCCCAGACACGAATTTCTTGACCCCAGACACGAATTTCTTGACTCCAGACACGAATTTCGTGACCCCAGACACGAATTTCGTGAGACCAAATTTCGTGACCCCAAACGTTCGTTAGACACGAATTTCTTGACCCCAGACACGAATTTCCTGACCCCAGACACGAATTTCTTCACCCCAGACACGAATTTCGTGCCCCCAGACACGAATTTCTTGACCCCAGACACGAATTTCGTGACAACATACACGAATTTCGTGACCCCAGACACGAATTTCGTAACAACAGACACAAATTTCGTGACAATAGACACGAATTTCGTGACCCCAGACACTAATTTCTTGACCCTCAGACACGAATTTCGTGACAACAGACACGAATTTCGTGACCCCAGACACGAATTTCGTGACACAGACACGAATTTCTTGATCCCAGACACGAATTTCGTGACAACAGACACGAATTTCGTGACCCCAGACACGAATTTCGTAACAACAGACACAAATTTCGTGACAATAGACACGAATTTCGTGACCCCAGACACGAATTTCTTGACCCTCAGACACGAATTTCGTGACCCCAGACACGAATTTTTTTACCCCAGACACGAATTTCGTGACAACAGACACGAATTTCGTGACCCCAGACACGAATTTCGTAACAACAGACACGAATTTCGTGACAATAGACACGAATTTCGTGACCCCAGACACGAATTTCTTGACCCTCAGACACGAATTTCGTGACCCCAGACACGAATTTTTTGACCCCAGACACGAATTTCGTAACAATAGACACGAATTTCGTGACAACAGACACGAATTTCGTGACACAGACACGAATTTCTTGCCCCCAAACACGAATTTCGTGACCCCCAGACACGAATTTCGTGACCCCAGACATGAATTTCGTGACACAGACACGAATTTCTTGATCCCAGACACGAATTTCTTGACCCCAGACACGAATTTCGTGACAACAGACACGAATTTCGTGAGCCCAGACACGAATTTCGTAACAACATACACGAATTTCGTGACAACAGACACGAATTTCCTGACCCCAGACACGAATTTCGTGACCCAGACACGAATTTCTTGATCCCAGACACGAATTTCTTGACCCCAGACACGAATTTCTTGATCCCAGACACGAATTTCTTGACCCCCAGACACGAATTTCTTGACCCCCAGACACGAATTTCGTGACCCCCAGACACGAATTTCGTGACAACAGACACCAATTTCGTGACCCCAGACACGAATTTCGTGACCCAACGTTCGTGACACCAAATTTCGTGACCCCAAACGTTGGTGAGAAGGGAAATTGGTGAGAGTATTAAGCTGGTTGTGCAAACTGTAGTTTGGACGAGAGAGAGAGAGTGAGGAAGGTGGTGGTGGGTGGGTGGGGCAGTCAGCTGATGATGTTGTTGCCACGTTGCTGGCCAGTGGGAGGTGTTGCGGGTATTGGCAGGTGTTTTATGGCCACAGTGTGTCAGTGAAAAGTGTCGCTAGTGACACAGTGTTGTTGCCTGGAGTGTCACTGAGGGTTAATAAAGGGTTGGGAGTGGACATGGACGAAGATGAGCCGTCCACTGTGGCACCACCGCACACACAGTTGAGGTGAGCGCGCCTGGCTACCTCCCTCCGCCCCTCAGCCCCTCAGCCGCCTGCAGTTACACACATTTATGCCTCTCTACCCACCATTCTCGCTCTTATTACGCTCCCCACACCTGCTCAACGTAAGGTGCAGGTGTGTAGGTAGGTGTGTGTCACACATGGAGAAGGTAAAGAGGCACTGTTGAAGTAGGAGCAACGAGATAACGAGTCAGGAGAGAGAGATTGAGGGTCCATCTAGTCAGCCACAATGTGGGAAGACTCACCAACAGAAAACGAGAATATTCAAACCCCCCAGACTCCACCACCCGACATTTTTCGCCACCTTTACCCGCCCATTTCTCCCAGCCCCGCCCGCCTTCCCCACAAACACGCCCACCAACAAATACACAATCAAAAACCCCACCCACTCCCACCCACCAACCCCCGCCCACTCTCTACACTACGCCCAACCACCACATAACAACCCACACATTGTGCATAAGGCCTGGGTCCCCTCTGGTATATAAAGCCAACAACTCCAACTATATAACCTATCTCCACAAATTAAACTCGAATTATTACACCCAGCGACACCCGACAACCCTCCCACTCCCGCCATGCCTCCTCCTCCTCCATCCCACAACAGTTACCTCACTCCACTCTTTCTTTACACCACTACATACATACACCAAGGATTGGGCTACTACATACATCTCCAAATGTATATATATATATATGTCACCTAAGGCAGGAAGGAACAATCACCACCACCTTCCTCATGGCCCCGCCCCCCCCCCCCCCTCCCTCCCTCCCCCACGACCAGTAAGCCTAGCAGTAGTAGTAGTGTGTGACGTCATCACCACCTGGTACGGCCCCCCCTCCCTCCCTCCCTCCCTCCCTCCCTTCTGCTCCAACTGTCACACATTTTCAAAATGATTTCTCTATTGGTTTACTATTTATAATTATTATATTGCTTAATATATATTAAATAATAACCTCCCTCTCTGTCTGTCTGTCTGTCTGTCTGTCTGTCTGTCTGTCTGTCTCTCTCTCTCTCTCTCTCTCTCTCTCTCTCTCTCTCTCTCTCTCTCTCTCTCTCTCTCTCTCTCTCTCTCTCTCTCTCTCTCTCTCTCTCTCTCCAATTCAAATTTCTTGAGCCCAAACGTTCGTTAGACACGAATTTCTTGACCCCAGACACGAATTTCATGATCCCAGACACGAATTTCGTGACCCAGACACGAATTTCTTGACCCCAGACACGAATTTCTTGACCCCAGACACGAATTTCGTGACCCAGACACGAATTTTTTGATCCCAGACACGAATTTCTTGACCCCAGACACGAATTTCGTGACAACAGACACGAATTTCGTGACCCAGACACGAATTTCTTGATCCCAGACACGAATTTCTTGATCCCAGACACAAATTTCCTGACCCCAGACACGAATTTCGTGACCCAGACACGAATTTCTTGACCCCAGACACGAATTTCGTGCTTCAGACACGAATTTTTTGACCCCAGACACGAATTTCGTGACCCCAGACACGAATTTCGTGACCCCAACAGTTCGTGAGACCAAACGTTCGTTAGACACGAATTTCGTGACCCCAGACACGAATTTCCTGACCCCAGACACGAATTTCGTGACCCAGACACGAATTTTTTTATCCCAGACACGAATTTCTTGACCCCAGACACGAATTTCGTGACAACAGACACGAATTTCGTGACCCCAGACACGAATTTCGTGACCCCAGACACGAATTTCGTGACAACAGACACGAATTTCGTGACAACAGACACGAATTTCGTAACAACAGACGAATTTCGTGATCCCAGACACGAATTTCGTGACCCCAGACACGAATTTCGTAACAACAGACACGAATTTCGTGATCCCAGACACGAATTTCGTGACCCCAGACACGAATTTCTTGACCCCAGACACGAATTTCTTGACCCCAGACACGAATTTCGTGACCCAGACACGAATTTTTTGATCCCAGACACGAATTTCTTGACCCCAGACACGAATTTCGTGACAACAGACACGAATTTCGTGACCCAGACACGAATTTCTTGATCCCAGACACGAATTTCTTGACCCCAGACACGAATTTCTTGACTCCAGACACGAATTTCGTGACCCCAGACACGAATTTCGTGAGACCAAATTTCGTGACCCCAAACGTTCGTTAGACACGAATTTCTTGACCCCAGACACGAATTTCCTGACCCCAGACACGAATTTCTTCACCCCAGACACGAATTTCGTGCCCCCAGACACGAATTTCTTGACCCCAGACACGAATTTCGTGACAACATACACGAATTTCGTGACCCCAGACACGAATTTCGTAACAACAGACACAAATTTCGTGACAATAGACACGAATTTCGTGACCCCAGACACTAATTTCTTGACCCTCAGACACGAATTTCGTGACAACAGACACGAATTTCGTGACCCCAGACACGAATTTCGTGACACAGACACGAATTTCTTGATCCCAGACACGAATTTCGTGACAACAGACACGAATTTCGTGACCCCAGACACGAATTTCGTAACAACAGACACAAATTTCGTGACAATAGACACGAATTTCGTGACCCCAGACACGAATTTCTTGACCCTCAGACACGAATTTCGTGACCCCAGACACGAATTTTTTTACCCCAGACACGAATTTCGTGACAACAGACACGAATTTCGTGACCCCAGACACGAATTTCGTAACAACAGACACGAATTTCGTGACAATAGACACGAATTTCGTGACCCCAGACACGAATTTCTTGACCCTCAGACACGAATTTCGTGACCCCAGACACGAATTTTTTGACCCCAGACACGAATTTCGTAACAATAGACACGAATTTCGTGACAACAGACACGAATTTCGTGACACAGACACGAATTTCTTGCCCCCAAACACGAATTTCGTGACCCCCAGACACGAATTTCGTGACCCCAGACATGAATTTCGTGACACAGACACGAATTTCTTGATCCCAGACACGAATTTCTTGACCCCAGACACGAATTTCGTGACAACAGACACGAATTTCGTGAGCCCAGACACGAATTTCGTAACAACATACACGAATTTCGTGACAACAGACACGAATTTCCTGACCCCAGACACGAATTTCGTGACCCAGACACGAATTTCTTGATCCCAGACACGAATTTCTTGACCCCAGACACGAATTTCTTGATCCCAGACACGAATTTCTTGACCCCCAGACACGAATTTCTTGACCCCCAGACACGAATTTCGTGACCCCCAGACACGAATTTCGTGACAACAGACACCAATTTCGTGACCCCAGACACGAATTTCGTGACCCAACGTTCGTGACACCAAATTTCGTGACCCCAAACGTTGGTGAGAAGGGAAATTGGTGAGAGTATTAAGCTGGTTGTGCAAACTGTAGTTTGGACGAGAGAGAGAGAGTGAGGAAGGTGGTGGTGGGTGGGTGGGGCAGTCAGCTGATGATGTTGTTGCCACGTTGCTGGCCAGTGGGAGGTGTTGCGGGTATTGGCAGGTGTTTTATGGCCACAGTGTGTCAGTGAAAAGTGTCGCTAGTGACACAGTGTTGTTGCCTGGAGTGTCACTGAGGGTTAATAAAGGGTTGGGAGTGGACATGGACGAAGATGAGCCGTCCACTGTGGCACCACCGCACACACAGTTGAGGTGAGCGCGCCTGGCTACCTCCCTCCGCCCCTCAGCCCCTCAGCCGCCTGCAGTTACACACATTTATGCCTCTCTACCCACCATTCTCGCTCTTATTACGCTCCCCACACCTGCTCAACGTAAGGTGCAGGTGTGTAGGTAGGTGTGTGTCACACATGGAGAAGGTAAAGAGGCACTGTTGAAGTAGGAGCAACGAGATAACGAGTCAGGAGAGAGAGATTGAGGGTCCATCTAGTCAGCCACAATGTGGGAAGACTCACCAACAGAAAACGAGAATATTCAAACCCCCAGACTCCACCACCCGACATTTTTCGCCACCTTTACCCGCCCATTTCTCCCAGCCCCGCCCGCCTTCCCCACAAACACGCCCACCAACAAATACACAATCAAAAACCCCACCCACTCCCACCCACCAACCCCCGCCCACTCTCTACACTACGCCCAACCACCACATAACAACCCACACATTGTGCATAAGGCCTGGGTCCCCTCTGGTATATAAAGCCAACAACTCCAACTATATAACCTATCTCCACAAATTAAACTCGAATTATTACACCCAGCGACACCCGACAACCCTCCCACTCCCGCCATGCCTCCTCCTCCTCCATCCCACAACAGTTACCTCACTCCACTCTTTCTTTACACCACTACATACATACACCAAGGATTGGGCTACTACATACATCTCCAAATGTATATATATATATATGTCACCTAAGGCAGGAAGGAACAATCACCACCACCTTCCTCATGGCCCCGCCCCCCCCCCCCCCTCCCTCCCTCCCCCACGACCAGTAAGCCTAGCAGTAGTAGTAGTGTGTGACGTCATCACCACCTGGTACGGCCCCCCCTCCCTCCCTCCCTCCCTCCCTCCCTTCTGCTCCAACTGTCACACATTTTCAAAATGATTTCTCTATTGGTTTACTATTTATAATTATTATATTGCTTAATATATATTAAATAATAACCTCCCTCTCTGTCTGTCTGTCTGTCTGTCTGTCTGTCTGTCTGTCTGTCTCTCTCTCTCTCTCTCTCTCTCTCTCTCTCTCTCTCTCTCTCTCTCTCTCTCTCTCTCTCTCTCTCTCTCTCTCTCTCTCTCTCTCTCTCTCCAATTCAAATTTCTTGAGCCCAAACGTTCGTTAGACACGAATTTCTTGACCCCAGACACGAATTTCATGATCCCAGACACGAATTTCGTGACCCAGACACGAATTTCTTGACCCCAGACACGAATTTCTTGACCCCAGACACGAATTTCGTGACCCAGACACGAATTTTTTGATCCCAGACACGAATTTCTTGACCCCAGACACGAATTTCGTGACAACAGACACGAATTTCGTGACCCAGACACGAATTTCTTGATCCCAGACACGAATTTCTTGATCCCAGACACAAATTTCCTGACCCCAGACACGAATTTCGTGACCCAGACACGAATTTCTTGACCCCAGACACGAATTTCGTGCTTCAGACACGAATTTTTTGACCCCAGACACGAATTTCGTGACCCCAGACACGAATTTCGTGACCCCAACAGTTCGTGAGACCAAACGTTCGTTAGACACGAATTTCGTGACCCCAGACACGAATTTCCTGACCCCAGACACGAATTTCGTGACCCAGACAACGAATTTTTTTATCCCAGACACGAATTTCTTGACCCCAGACACGAATTTCGTGACAACAGACACGAATTTCGTGACCCCAGACACGAATTTCGTGACCCCAGACACGAATTTCGTGACAACAGACACGAATTTCGTGACAACAGACACGAATTTCGTAACAACAGACGAATTTCGTGATCCCAGACACGAATTTCGTGACCCCAGACACGAATTTCGTAACAACAGACACGAATTTCGTGATCCCAGACACGAATTTCGTGACCCCAGACACGAATTTCTTGACCCCAGACACGAATTTCTTGACCCCAGACACGAATTTCGTGACCCAGACACGAATTTTTTGATCCCAGACACGAATTTCTTGACCCCAGACACGAATTTCGTGACAACAGACACGAATTTCGTGACCCAGACACGAATTTCTTGATCCCAGACACGAATTTCTTGACCCCAGACACGAATTTCTTGACTCCAGACACGAATTTCGTGACCCCAGACACGAATTTCGTGAGACCAAATTTCGTGACCCCAAACGTTCGTTAGACACGAATTTCTTGACCCCAGACACGAATTTCCTGACCCCAGACCACGAATTTCTTCACCCCAGACACGAATTTCGTGCCCCCAGACACGAATTTCTTGACCCCAGACACGAATTTCGTGACAACATACACGAATTTCGTGACCCCAGACACGAATTTCGTAACAACAGACACAAATTTCGTGACAATAGACACGAATTTCGTGACCCCAGACACTAATTTCTTGACCCTCAGACACGAATTTCGTGACAACAGACACGAATTTCGTGACCCCAGACACGAATTTCGTGACACAGACACGAATTTCTTGATCCCAGACACGAATTTCGTGACAACAGACACGAATTTCGTGACCCCAGACACGAATTTCGTAACAACAGACACAAATTTCGTGACAATAGACACGAATTTCGTGACCCCAGACACGAATTTCTTGACCCTCAGACACGAATTTCGTGACCCCAGACACGAATTTTTTACCCCAGACACGAATTTCGTGACAACAGACACGAATTTCGTGACCCCAGACACGAATTTCGTAACAACAGACACGAATTTCGTGACAATAGACACGAATTTCGTGACCCCAGACACGAATTTCTTGACCCTCAGACACGAATTTCGTGACCCCAGACACGAATTTTTTGACCCCAGACACGAATTTCGTAACAATAGACACGAATTTCGTGACAACAGACACGAATTTCGTGACACAGACACGAATTTCTTGCCCCCAAACACGAATTTCGTGACCCCCAGACACGAATTTCGTGACCCCAGACATGAATTTCGTGACACAGACACGAATTTCTTGATCCCAGACACGAATTTCTTGACCCCAGACACGAATTTCGTGACAACAGACACGAATTTCGTGAGCCCAGACACGAATTTCGTAACAACATACACGAATTTCGTGACAACAGACACGAATTTCCTGACCCCAGACACGAATTTCGTGACCCAGACACGAATTTCTTGATCCCAGACACGAATTTCTTGACCCCAGACACGAATTTCTTGATCCCAGACACGAATTTCTTGACCCCCAGACACGAATTTCTTGACCCCCAGACACGAATTTCGTGACCCCCAGACACGAATTTCGTGACAACAGACACCAATTTCGTGACCCCAGACACGAATTTCGTGACCCAACGTTCGTGACACCAAATTTCGTGACCCCAAACGTTGGTGAGAAGGGAAATTGGTGAGAGTATTAAGCTGGTTGTGCAAACTGTAGTTTGGACGAGAGAGAGAGAGTGAGGAAGGTGGTGGTGGGTGGGTGGGGCAGTCAGCTGATGATGTTGTTGCCACGTTGCTGGCCAGTGGGAGGTGTTGCGGGTATTGGCAGGTGTTTTATGGCCACAGTGTGTCAGTGAAAAGTGTCGCTAGTGACACAGTGTTGTTGCCTGGAGTGTCACTGAGGGTTAATAAAGGGTTGGGAGTGGACATGGACGAAGATGAGCCGTCCACTGTGGCACCACCGCACACACAGTTGAGGTGAGCGCGCCTGGCTACCTCCCTCCGCCCCTCAGCCCCTCAGCCGCCTGCAGTTACACACATTTATGCCTCTCTACCCACCATTCTCGCTCTTATTACGCTCCCCACACCTGCTCAACGTAAGGTGCAGGTGTGTAGGTAGGTGTGTGTCACACATGGAGAAGGTAAAGAGGCACTGTTGAAGTAGGAGCAACGAGATAACGAGTCAGGAGAGAGAGATTGAGGGTCCATCTAGTCAGCCACAATGTGGGAAGACTCACCAACAGAAAACGAGAATATTCAAACCCCCCAGACTCCACCACCCGACATTTTTCGCCACCTTTACCCGCCCATTTCTCCCAGCCCCGCCCGCCTTCCCCACAAACACGCCCACCAACAAATACACAATCAAAAACCCCACCCACTCCCACCCACCAACCCCCGCCCACTCTCTACACTACGCCCAACCACCACATAACAACCCACACATTGTGCATAAGGCCTGGGTCCCCTCTGGTATATAAAGCCAACAACTCCAACTATATAACCTATCTCCACAAATTAAACTCGAATTATTACACCCAGCGACACCCGACAACCCTCCCACTCCCGCCATGCCTCCTCCTCCTCCATCCCACAACAGTTACCTCACTCCACTCTTTCTTTACACCACTACATACATACACCAAGGATTGGGCTACTACATACATCTCCAAATGTATATATATATATATGTCACCTAAGGCAGGAAGGAACAATCACCACCACCTTCCTCATGGCCCCGCCCCCCCCCCCCCCCTCCCTCCCTCCCCCACGACCAGTAAGCCTAGCAGTAGTAGTAGTGTGTGACGTCATCACCGCCTGGTACGGCCCCCCCTCCCTCCCTCCCTCCCTCCCTCCCTTCTGCTCCAACTGTCACACATTTTCAAAATGATTTCTCTATTGGGTTTAATATTTATAATTATTATATTGCTTAATATATATTAAATAATAACCTCCCTCTCTGTCTGTCTGTCTGTCTCTCTCTCTCTCTCTCTCTCTCTCTCTCTCTCTCTCTCTCTCTCTCTCTCTCTCTCTCTCTCTCTCTCTCTCTCTCTCTCTCTCTCTCTCCAATTCAAATTTCTTGAGCCCAAACGTTCGTTAGACACGAATTTCTTGACCCCAGACACGAATTTCGTGACAACAGACACGAATTTCTTGATCCCAGACACGAATTTCTTGATCCCAGACACGAATTTCGTGACCCCAGACACGAATTTCGTGACCCAGACACGAATTTTTTGATCCCAGACACGAATTTCTTGACCCCAGACACGAATTTCGTGACAACAGACACGAATTTCTTGATCCCAGACACGAATTTCTTGATCCCAGACACGAATTTCGTGACCCAGACACGAATTTCTTGACCCCAGACACGAATTTCGTGCCCCAGACACGAATTTTTTGACCTCAGACACGAATTTCGTGACCCCAGACACGAATTTCGTGACCCCAACAGTTCGTGAGACCAAACGTTCGTTAGACACGAATTTCCTGACCCCAGACACGAATTTCGTGACCCAGACACGAATTTTTTGATCCCAGACACGAATTTCTTGACCCCAGACACGAATTTCGTGACAACAGACACGAATTTCTTGATCCCAGACACGAATTTCTTGATCCCAGACACGAATTTCGTGACCCCAGACACGAATTTCGTGACCCAGACACGAATTTTTTGATCCCAGACACGAATTTCTTGACCCCAGACACGAATTTCGTGACAACAGACACGAATTTCTTGATCCCAGACACGAATTTCGTGACCCAGACACGAATTTCTTGACCCCAGACACGAATTTCGTGCCCCAGACACGAATTTTTTGACCTCAGACACGAATTTCGTGACCCCAGACACGAATTTCGTGACCCCAACAGTTCGTGAGACCAAACGTTCGTTAGACACGAATTTCCTGACCCCAGACACGAATTTCGTGACCCAGACACGAATTTTTTGATCCCAGACACGAATTTCTTGACCCCAGACACGAATTTCGTGACAACAGACACGAATTTCTTGATCCCAGACACGAATTTCTTGATCCCAGACACGAATTTCGTGACCCCAGACACGAATTTCGTGACCCAGACACGAATTTTTTGATCCCAGACACGAATTTCTTGACCCCAGACACGAATTTCGTGACAACAGACACGAATTTCTTGATCCCAGACACGAATTTCGTGACCCAGACACGAATTTCTTGACCCCAGACACGAATTTCGTGCCCCAGACACGAATTTTTTGACCTCAGACACGAATTTCGTGACCCCAGACACGAATTTCGTGACCCCAACAGTTCGTGAGACCAAACGTTCGTTAGACACGAATTTCCTGACCCCAGACACGAATTTCGTGACCCAGACACGAATTTTTTGATCCCAGACACGAATTTCTTGACCCCAGACACGAATTTCGTGACAACAGACACGAATTTCGTAACAACAGACACGAATTTCGTGATCCCAGACACGAATTTCGTGACCCCAGACACGAATTTCGTGACAACAGACACGAATTTCGTAACAACAGACGAATTTCGTGATCCCAGACACGAATTTCGTGACAACAGACACGAATTTCGTGACCCCAGACACGAATTTCGTAACAACAGACACGAATTTCGTGACAACAGACACGAATTTCGTAACAACAGACGAATTTCGTGATCCCAGACACGAATTTCGTGACAACAGACACGAATTTCGTGACCCCAGACACGAATTTCGTAACAACAGACACGAATTTCGTGACCCAGACACGAATTTCTTGATCCCAGACACGAATTTCTTGATCCCAGACACGAATTTCTTGACCCCAGACACGAATTTCTTGACCCCCAGACACGAATTTCGTGACCCAGACACGAATTTCTTGATCCCAGACACGAATTTCTTGACCCCAGACACGAATTTCGTGACAACAGACACGAATTTCGTGACCACAGACACGAATTTTGTAACAACAGACACAAATTTCGTGACAATAGACACGAATTTCGTGACCCCAGACACGAATTTCTTGACCCCAGACACGAATTTCTTGACCCCAGACACGAATTTCGTGACCCAGACACGAATTTTTTGATCCCAGACACGAATTTCTTGACCCCAGACACGAATTTCGTGACGCAGACACGAATTTCGTGACCCAGACACGAATTTGTTGATCCCAGACACGAATTTCTTGACCCCAGACACGAATTTCGTGACAACAGACACGAATTTCTTGATCCCAGACACGAATTTCTTGATCCCAGACACGAATTTCTTGATCCCAGACACGAATTTCTTGACCCCAGACACGAATTTCTTGACCCCCAGACACGAATTTCGTGACCCCCAGACACCAATTTCGTGACCCCAGACACGAATTTCGTGACCCAACGTTCGTGACACCAAATTTCGTGACCCCAAACGTTGGTGAGAAGGGAAATTGGTGAGAGTATTAAGCTGGTTGTGCAAACTGTAGTTTGGACGAGAGAGAGAGAGTGAGGAAGGTGGTGGGGCAGTCAGCTGATGATGTTGTTGCCACGTTGCTGGCCAGTGGGAGGTGTTGCGGGTATTGGCAGGTGTTTTATGGCCACAGTGTGTCAGTGAAAAGTGTCGCTAGTGACACAGTGTTGTTGCCTGGAGTGTCACTGAGGGTTAATAAAGGGTTGGGAGTGGACATGGACGAAGATGAGCCGTCCACTGTGGCACCACCGCACACACAGTTGAGGTGAGCGCGCCTGGCTACCTCCCTCCGCCCCTCAGCCCCTCAGCCGCCTGCAGTTACACACATTTATGCCTCTCTACCCACCATTCTCGCTCTTATTACGCTCCCCACACCTGCTCAACGTAAGGTGCACGTGTGTAGGTAGGTGTGTGTCACACATGGAGAAGGTAAAGAGGCACTGTTGAAGTAGGAGCAACGAGATAACGAGTCAGGAGAGAGAGATTGAGGGTCCATCTAGTCAGCCACAATGTGGGAAGACTCACCAACAGAAAACGAGAATATTCAAACCCCCCAGACTCCACCACCCGACATTTTTCGCCACCTTTACCCGCCCATTTCTCCCAGCCCCGCCCGCCTTCCCCACAAACACGCCCACCAACAAATACACAATCAAAAACCCCACCCACTCCCACCCACCAACCCCCGCCCACTCTCTACACTACGCCCAACCACCACATAACAACCCACACATTGTGCATAAGGCCTGGGTCCCCTCTGGTATATAAAGCCAACAACTCCAACTATATAACCTATCTCCACAAATTAAACTCGAATTATTACACCCAGCGACACCCGACAACCCTCCCACTCCCGCCATGCCTCCTCCTCCTCCATCCCACAACAGTTACCTCACTCCACTCTTTCTTTACACCACTACATACATACACCAAGGATTGGGCTACTACATACATCTCCAAATGTATATATATATATATGTCACCTAAGGCAGGAAGGAACAATCACCACCACCTTCCTCATGGCCCCGCCCCCCCCCCCCCCTCCCTCCCTCCCCCACGACCAGTAAGCCTAGCAGTAGTAGTAGTGTGTGACGTCATCACCACCTGGTACGGCCCCCCCTCCCTCCCTCCCTCCCTCCCTCCCTTCTGCTCCAACTGTCACACATTTTCAAAATGATTTCTCTATTGGTTTACTATTTATAATTATTATATTGCTTAATATATATTAAATAATAACCTCCCTCTCTGTCTGTCTGTCTGTCTGTCTGTCTGTCTGTCTGTCTGTCTCTCTCTCTCTCTCTCTCTCTCTCTCTCTCTCTCTCTCTCTCTCTCTCTCTCTCTCTCTCTCTCTCTCTCTCTCTCTCTCTCTCTCTCTCTCTCCAATTCAAATTTCTTGAGCCCAAACGTTCGTTAGACACGAATTTCTTGACCCCAGACACGAATTTCATGATCCCAGACACGAATTTCGTGACCCAGACACGAATTTCTTGACCCCAGACACGAATTTCTTGACCCCAGACACGAATTTCGTGACCCAGACACGAATTTTTTGATCCCAGACACGAATTTCTTGACCCCAGACACGAATTTCGTGACAACAGACACGAATTTCGTGACCCAGACACGAATTTCTTGATCCCAGACACGAATTTCTTGATCCCAGACACAAATTTCCTGACCCCAGACACGAATTTCGTGACCCAGACACGAATTTCTTGACCCCAGACACGAATTTCGTGCTTCAGACACGAATTTTTTGACCCCAGACACGAATTTCGTGACCCCAGACACGAATTTCGTGACCCCAACAGTTCGTGAGACCAAACGTTCGTTAGACACGAATTTCGTGACCCCAGACACGAATTTCCTGACCCCAGACACGAATTTCGTGACCCAGACACGAATTTTTTTATCCCAGACACGAATTTCTTGACCCCAGACACGAATTTCGTGACAACAGACACGAATTTCGTGACCCCAGACACGAATTTCGTGACCCCAGACACGAATTTCGTGACAACAGACACGAATTTCGTGACAACAGACACGAATTTCGTAACAACAGACGAATTTCGTGATCCCAGACACGAATTTCGTGACCCCAGACACGAATTTCGTAACAACAGACACGAATTTCGTGATCCCAGACACGAATTTCGTGACCCCAGACACGAATTTCTTGACCCCAGACACGAATTTCTTGACCCCAGACACGAATTTCGTGACCCAGACACGAATTTTTTGATCCCAGACACGAATTTCTTGACCCCAGACACGAATTTCGTGACAACAGACACGAATTTCGTGACCCAGACACGAATTTCTTGATCCCAGACACGAATTTCTTGACCCCAGACACGAATTTCTTGACTCCAGACACGAATTTCGTGACCCCAGACACGAATTTCGTGAGACCAAATTTCGTGACCCCAAACGTTCGTTAGACACGAATTTCTTGACCCCAGACACGAATTTCCTGACCCCAGACACGAATTTCTTCACCCCAGACACGAATTTCGTGCCCCCAGACACGAATTTCTTGACCCCAGACACGAATTTCGTGACAACATACACGAATTTCGTGACCCCAGACACGAATTTCGTAACAACAGACACAAATTTCGTGACAATAGACACGAATTTCGTGACCCCAGACACTAATTTCTTGACCCTCAGACACGAATTTCGTGACAACAGACACGAATTTCGTGACCCCAGACACGAATTTCGTGACACAGACACGAATTTCTTGATCCCAGACACGAATTTCGTGACAACAGACACGAATTTCGTGACCCCAGACACGAATTTCGTAACAACAGACACAAATTTCGTGACAATAGACACGAATTTCGTGACCCCAGACACGAATTTCTTGACCCTCAGACACGAATTTCGTGACCCCAGACACGAATTTTTTTACCCCAGACACGAATTTCGTGACAACAGACACGAATTTCGTGACCCCAGACACGAATTTCGTAACAACAGACACGAATTTCGTGACAATAGACACGAATTTCGTGACCCCAGACACGAATTTCTTGACCCTCAGACACGAATTTCGTGACCCCAGACACGAATTTTTTGACCCCAGACACGAATTTCGTAACAATAGACACGAATTTCGTGACAACAGACACGAATTTCGTGACACAGACACGAATTTCTTGCCCCCAAACACGAATTTCGTGACCCCCAGACACGAATTTCGTGACCCCAGACATGAATTTCGTGACACAGACACGAATTTCTTGATCCCAGACACGAATTTCTTGACCCCAGACACGAATTTCGTGACAACAGACACGAATTTCGTGAGCCCAGACACGAATTTCGTAACAACATACACGAATTTCGTGACAACAGACACGAATTTCCTGACCCCAGACACGAATTTCGTGACCCAGACACGAATTTCTTGATCCCAGACACGAATTTCTTGACCCCAGACACGAATTTCTTGATCCCAGACACGAATTTCTTGACCCCCAGACACGAATTTCTTGACCCCCAGACACGAATTTCGTGACCCCCAGACACGAATTTCGTGACAACAGACACCAATTTCGTGACCCCAGACACGAATTTCGTGACCCAACGTTCGTGACACCAAATTTCGTGACCCCAAACGTTGGTGAGAAGGGAAATTGGTGAGAGTATTAAGCTGGTTGTGCAAACTGTAGTTTGGACGAGAGAGAGAGAGTGAGGAAGGTGGTGGTGGGTGGGTGGGGCAGTCAGCTGATGATGTTGTTGCCACGTTGCTGGCCAGTGGGAGGTGTTGCGGGTATTGGCAGGTGTTTTATGGCCACAGTGTGTCAGTGAAAAGTGTCGCTAGTGACACAGTGTTGTTGCCTGGAGTGTCACTGAGGGTTAATAAAGGGTTGGGAGTGGACATGGACGAAGATGAGCCGTCCACTGTGGCACCACCGCACACACAGTTGAGGTGAGCGCGCCTGGCTACCTCCCTCCGCCCCTCAGCCCCTCAGCCGCCTGCAGTTACACACATTTATGCCTCTCTACCCACCATTCTCGCTCTTATTACGCTCCCCACACCTGCTCAACGTAAGGTGCAGGTGTGTAGGTAGGTGTGTGTCACACATGGAGAAGGTAAAGAGGCACTGTTGAAGTAGGAGCAACGAGATAACGAGTCAGGAGAGAGAGATTGAGGGTCCATCTAGTCAGCCACAATGTGGGAAGACTCACCAACAGAAAACGAGAATATTCAAACCCCCCAGACTCCACCACCCGACATTTTTCGCCACCTTTACCCGCCCATTTCTCCCAGCCCCGCCCGCCTTCCCCACAAACACGCCCACCAACAAATACACAATCAAAAACCCCACCCACTCCCACCCACCAACCCCCGCCCACTCTCTACACTACGCCCAACCACCACATAACAACCCACACATTGTGCATAAGGCCTGGGTCCCCTCTGGTATATAAAGCCAACAACTCCAACTATATAACCTATCTCCACAAATTAAACTCGAATTATTACACCCAGCGACACCCGACAACCCTCCCACTCCCGCCATGCCTCCTCCTCCTCCATCCCACAACAGTTACCTCACTCCACTCTTTCTTTACACCACTACATACATACACCAAGGATTGGGCTACTACATACATCTCCAAATGTATATATATATATATGTCACCTAAGGCAGGAAGGAACAATCACCACCACCTTCCTCATGGCCCCGCCCCCCCCCCCCCCTCCCTCCCTCCCCCACGACCAGTAAGCCTAGCAGTAGTAGTAGTGTGTGACGTCATCACCGCCTGGTACGGCCCCCCCTCCCTCCCTCCCTCCCTCCCTCCCTTCTGCTCCAACTGTCACACATTTTCAAAATGATTTCTCTATTGGGTTT
Organism: Procambarus clarkii; assembly: GCF_040958095.1. Lineage (NCBI taxonomy): Eukaryota > Metazoa > Arthropoda > Malacostraca > Decapoda > Cambaridae > Procambarus > Procambarus clarkii. Next base: position 40,413 of record NW_027189871.1, read on the forward strand.
AATATTTATAATTATTATATTGCTTAATATATATTAAATAATAACCTCCCTCTCTGTCTGTCTGTCTGTCTCTCTCTCTCTCTCTCTCTCTCTCTCTCTCTCTCTCTCTCTTCTCTCTCTCTCTCTCTCTCTCTCTCTCTCTCTCTCTCTCTCTCTCTCCAATTCAAATTTCTTGAGCCCAAACGTTCGTTAGACACGAATTTCTTGACCCCAGACACGAATTTCGTGACAACAGACACGAATTTCTTGATCCCAGACACGAATTTCTTGATCCCAGACACGAATTTCGTGACCCCAGACACGAATTTCGTGACCCAGACACGAATTTTTTGATCCCAGACACGAATTTCTTGACCCCAGACACGAATTTCGTGACAACAGACACGAATTTCTTGATCCCAGACACGAATTTCTTGATCCCAGACACGAATTTCGTGACCCAGACACGAATTTCTTGACCCCAGACACGAATTTCGTGCCCCAGACACGAATTTTTTGACCTCAGACACGAATTTCGTGACCCCAGACACGAATTTCGTGACCCCAACAGTTCGTGAGACCAAACGTTCGTTAGACACGAATTTCCTGACCCCAGACACGAATTTCGTGACCCAGACACGAATTTTTTGATCCCAGACACGAATTTCTTGACCCCAGACACGAATTTCGTGACAACAGACACGAATTTCTTGATCCCAGACACGAATTTCTTGATCCCAGACACGAATTTCGTGACCCCAGACACGAATTCGTGACCCAGACACGAATTTTTTGATCCCAGACACGAATTTCTTGACCCCAGACACGAATTTCGTGACAACAGACACGAATTTCTTGATCCCAGACACGAATTTCGTGACCCAGACACGAATTTCTTGACCCCAGACACGAATTTCGTGCCCCAGACACGAATTTTTTGACCTCAGACACGAATTTCGTGACCCCAGACACGAATTTCGTGACCCCAACAGTTCGTGAGACCAAACGTTCGTTAGACACGAATTTCCTGACCCCAGACACGAATTTCGTGACCCAGACACGAATTTTTTGATCCCAGACACGAATTTCTTGACCCCAGACACGAATTTCGTGACAACAGACACGAATTTCTTGATCCCAGACACGAATTTCTTGATCCCAGACACGAATTTCGTGACCCCAGACACGAATTTCGTGACCCAGACACGAATTTTTTGATCCCAGACACGAATTTCTTGACCCCAGACACGAATTTCGTGACAACAGACACGAATTTCTTGATCCCAGACACGAATTTCGTGACCCAGACACGAATTTCTTGACCCCAGGACACGAATTTCGTGCCCCAGACACGAATTTTTTGACCTCAGACACGAATTTCGTGACCCCAGACACGAATTTCGTGACCCCAACAGTTCGTGAGACCAAACGTTCGTTAGACACGAATTTCCTGACCCCAGACACGAATTTCGTGACCCAGACACGAATTTTTTGATCCCAGACACGAATTTCTTGACCCCAGACACGAATTTCGTGACAACAGACACGAATTTCGTAACAACAGACACGAATTTCGTGATCCCAGACACGAATTTCGTGACCCCAGACACGAATTTCGTGACAACAGACACGAATTTCGTAACAACAGACGAATTTCGTGATCCCAGACACGAATTTCGTGACAACAGACACGAATTTCGTGACCCCAGACACGAATTTCGTAACAACAGACACGAATTTCGTGACAACAGACACGAATTTCGTAACAACAGACGAATTTCGTGATCCCAGACACGAATTTCGTGACAACAGACACGAATTTCGTGACCCCAGACACGAATTTCGTAACAACAGACACGAATTTCGTGACCCAGACACGAATTTCTTGATCCCAGACACGAATTTCTTGATCCCAGACACGAATTTCTTGACCCCAGACACGAATTTCTTGACCCCCAGACACGAATTTCGTGACCCAGACACGAATTTCTTGATCCCAGACACGAATTTCTTGACCCCAGACACGAATTTCGTGACAACAGACACGAATTTCGTGACCACAGACACGAATTTTGTAACAACAGACACAAATTTCGTGACAATAGACACGAATTTCGTGACCCCAGACACGAATTTCTTGACCCCAGACACGAATTTCTTGACCCCAGACACGAATTTCGTGACCCAGACACGAATTTTTTGATCCCAGACACGAATTTCTTGACCCCAGACACGAATTTCGTGACGCAGACACGAATTTCGTGACCCAGACACGAATTTGTTGATCCAGACACGAATTTCTTGACCCCAGACACGAATTTCGTGACAACAGACACGAATTTCTTGATCCCAGACACGAATTTCTTGATCCCAGACACGAATTTCTTGATCCCAGACACGAATTTCTTGACCCCAGACACGAATTTCTTGACCCCCAGACACGAATTTCGTGACCCCCAGACACCAATTTCGTGACCCCAGACACGAATTTCGTGACCCAACGTTCGTGACACCAAATTTCGTGACCCCAAACGTTGGTGAGAAGGGAAATTGGTGAGAGTATTAAGCTGGTTGTGCAAACTGTAGTTTGGACGAGAGAGAGAGAGTGAGGAAGGTGGTGGGGCAGTCAGCTGATGATGTTGTTGCCACGTTGCTGGCCAGTGGGAGGTGTTGCGGGTATTGGCAGGTGTTTTATGGCCACAGTGTGTCAGTGAAAAGTGTCGCTAGTGACACAGTGTTGTTGCCTGGAGTGTCACTGAGGGTTAATAAAGGGTTGGGAGTGGACATGGACGAAGATGAGCCGTCCACTGTGGCACCACCGCACACACAGTTGAGGTGAGCGCGCCTGGCTACCTCCCTCCGCCCCTCAGCCCCTCAGCCGCCTGCAGTTACACACATTTATGCCTCTCTACCCACCATTCTCGCTCTTATTACGCTCCCCACACCTGCTCAACGTAAGGTGCACGTGTGTAGGTAGGTGTGTGTCACACATGGAGAAGGTAAAGAGGCACTGTTGAAGTAGGAGCAACGAGATAACGAGTCAGGAGAGAGAGATTGAGGGTCCATCTAGTCAGCCACAATGTGGGAAGACTCACCAACAGAAAACGAGAATATTCAAACCCCCCAGACTCCACCACCCGACATTTTTCGCCACCTTTACCCGCCCATTTCTCCCAGCCCCGCCCGCCTTCCCCACAAACACGCCCACCAACAAATACACAATCAAAAACCCCACCCACTCCCACCCACCAACCCCCGCCCACTCTCTACACTACGCCCAACCACCACATAACACCCACACATTGTGCATAAGGCCTGGGTCCCCTCTGGTATATAAAGCCAACAACTCCAACTATATAACCTATCTCCACAAATTAAACTCGAATTATTACACCCAGCGACACCCGACAACCCTCCCACTCCCGCCATGCCTCCTCCTCCTCCATCCCACAACAGTTACCTCACTCCACTCTTTCTTTACACCACTACATACATACACCAAGGATTGGGCTACTACATACATCTCCAAATGTATATATATATATATGTCACCTAAGGCAGGAAGGAAACAATCACCACCACCTTCCTCATGGCCCCGCCCCCCCCCCCCCCTCCCTCCCTCCCCCACGACCAGTAAGCCTAGCAGTAGTAGTAGTGTGTGACGTCATCACCAGCCTGGTACGGCCCCCCTCCCTCCCTCCCTCCTCCCTCCCTTCTGCTCCAACTGTCACACATTTTCAAAATGATTTCTCTATTGGTTTACTATTTATAATTATTATATTGCTTAATATATATTAAATAATAACCTCCCTCTCTGTCTGTCTGTCTGTCTGTCTGTCTGTCTGTCTGTCTGTCTCTCTCTCTCTCTCTCTCTCTCTCTCTCTCTCTCTCTCTCTCTCTCTCTCTCTCTCTCTCTCTCTCTCTCTCTCTCTCTCTCTCTCTCCAATTCAAATTTCTTGAGCCCAAACGTTCGTTAGACACGAATTTCTTGACCCCAGACACGAATTTCATGATCCAACAGACACGAATTTCGTGATCCCAGACACGAATTTCTTGATCCCAGACACGAATTTCGTGACCCCAGACACGAATTTCGTGACCCAGACACGAATTTTTTGATCCCAGACACGAATTTCTTGACCCCAGACACGAATTTCGTGACAAAACAGACACGAATTTCGTGACCCAGACACGAATTTCTTGATCCCAGACACGAATTTCTTGATCCCAGACACAATTTCCTGACCCCAGACACGAATTTCGTGACCCAGACACGAAATTTCTTGACCTCAGGACACGAATTTCGTGCTTCAGACACGAATTTTTTGACCCCAGACACGAATTTTCGTGACCCAGACACGAATTTCGTGACCCCAACAGTTCGTGAGACCAAACGTTCGTTAGACACGGAATTTCGTGACCCCAGACACGATTTCCTGACCCAGAACACGAATTTCGTGACCCAGACACGAATTTTTTTATCCCAGACACTAATTTCTTGACCCCAGACAACGATTTCGTGACAACAGACACGAATTTCGTGACCCCAGACACGAATTTCGTGACCCCAGACACGAATTTCGTGACAACAGACACGAATTTCGTGACAACAGACACGAATTTCGTAACAACAGACGAATTTCCGTGATCCCAGACACGAATTTCGTGACCCCAGACACGAATTTCGTAACAACAGACACGAATTTCGTGATCCCAGACACGAATTTCGTGACCCCAGACACGAATTTCTTGACCCCAGACACGAATTTCTTGACCCCAGACACGAATTTCGTGACCCAGACACGAATTTTTTGATCCCAGACACGAATTTCTTGACCCCAGACACGAATTTCGTGACAACAGACACGAATTTCGTGACCCAGACACGAATTTCTTGATCCCAGACACGAATTTCTTGACCCCAGACAACGAATTTCTTGACTCCAGACACGAATTTCGTGACCCCAGACACGAATTTCGTGAGACCAAATTTCGTGACCCCAAACGTTCGTTAGACACGAATTTCTTGACCCCAGACACGAATTTCCTGACCCCAGACACGATTTCTTCACCCAGACACGAATTTCGTGCCCCCAGACACGAATTTCTTGACCCCAGACACGAATTTCGTGACAACATACACGAATTTCGTGACCCCAGACACGAATTTCGTAACAACAGACACAAATTTCGTGACAATAGACACGAATTTCGTGACCCCAGACACTAATTTCTTGACCCTCAGACACGAATTTCGTGACAACAGACACGAATTTCGTGACCCCAGACACGAATTTCGTGACACAGACACGAATTTCTTGATCCCAGACACGAATTTCGTGACAACAGACACGAATTTCGTGACCCCAGACACGAATTTCGTAACAACAGACACAAATTTCGTGACAATAGACACGAATTTCGTGACCCCAGACACGAATTTCTTGACCCTCAGACACGAATTTCGTAGACCCCAGACACGAATTTTTTTACACCCAGACACGAATTTCGTGACAACAGACACGAATTTCGTGACCCCAGACACGAATTTCGTAACAACAGACACGAATTTCGTGACAATAGACACGAATTTCGTGACCCCAGACACGAATTTCTTGACCCTCAGACACGAATTTCGTGACCCCAGACACGAATTTTTTGACCCCAGACACGAATTTCGTAACAATAGACACGAATTTCGTGACAACAGACAACGAATTTCGTGACACAGACACGAATTTCTTGCCCCCAAACACGAATTTCGTGACCCCCAGACACGAATTTCGTGACCCCAGACATGAATTTCGTGACACAGACACGAATTTCTTGATCCCAGACACGAATTTCTTGACCCCAGACACGAATTTCGTGACAACAGACACGAATTTCGTGAGCCCAGACACGAATTTCGTAACAACATACACGAATTCGTGACAACAGAACACGAATTTCCTGACCCCAGACACGAATTTCGTGACCCAGACACGAATTTCTTGATCCCAGACACGAATTTCTTGACCCCAGACACGAATTTCTTGATCCCAGACACGAATTTCTTGACCCCCAGACACGAATTTCTTGACCCCCAGACACGAATTTCGTGACCCCCAGACACGAATTTCGTGACAACAGACACCATTTCGTGACCCAGACACGAATTTCGTGACCCAACGTTCGTGACACCAAATTTCGTGACCCCAAACGTTGGTGAGAAGGGAAATTGGTGAGAGTATTAAGCTGGTTGTGCAAACTGTAGTTTGGAACGAGAGAGAGAGAGTGAGGAAGGTGGTGGTGGGTGGGTGGGGCAGTCAGCTGATGATGTTTGTTGCCACGTTGCTGGCCAGTGGGAGGTGTTGCGGGTATTGGCAGGTGTTTTATGGCCACAGTGTGTCAGTGAAAAGTGTCGCTAGTGACACAGTGTTGTTGCCTGGAGTGTCACTGAGGGTTAATAAAGGGTTGGGAGTGGACATGGACGAAGATGAGCCGTCCCACTGTGGCACCACCGCACACACAGTTGAGGTGAGCGCGCCTGGCTACCTCCTCCGCCCCTCAGCCCCTCAGCCGCCTGCAGTTACACACATTTATGCCTCTCTACCCACCATTCTCGCTCTTATTACGCTCCCCACACCTGCTCAACGTAAGGTGCAGGTGTGTAGGTAGGTGTGTGTCACACATGGAGAAGGTAAAGAGGCACTGTTGAAGTAGGAGCAACGAGATAACGAGTCAGGAGAGAGAGATTGAGGGTCCATCTAGTCAGCCACAATGTGGGAAGACTCACCAACAGAAAACGAGAATATTCAAACCCCCCAGACTCCACCACCCGACATTTTTCGCCACCTTTACCCGCCCATTTCTCCCAGCCCCGCCCGCCTTCCCCACAAACACGCCCACCAACAAATACACAATCAAAACCCCACCCACTCCACCCACCAACCCCCGCCCACTCTCTACACTACGCCAACCACCACATAACAACCCACACATTGTGCATAAGGCCTGGGTCCCCTCTGGTATATAAAGCCAACAACTCCAACTATATAACCTATCTCCACAAATTAAACTCGAATTATTACACCCAGCGACACCCGACAACCCTCCCACTCCCGCCATGCCTCCTCCTCCTCCATCCCACAACAGTTACCTCACTCCACTCTTTCTTTACACCACTACATACATACACCAAGGATTGGGCTACTACATACATCTCCAAATGTATATATATATATATGTCACCTAAGGCAGAAGGAACAATCACCACCACCTTCCTCATGGCCCCGCCCCCCCCCCCCCCTCCCTCCCTCCCCCACGACCAGTAAGCCTAGCAGTAGTAGTAGTGTGTGACGTCATCACCACCTGGTACGGCCCCCCCTCCCTCCCTCCCTCCCTCCCTCCCTTCTGCTCCAACTGTCACACATTTTCAAAATGATTTCTCTATTGGGTTTACTATTTATAATTATTATATTGCTTAATATATATTAAATAATAACCTCCCTCTCTGTCTGTCTGTCTGTCTGTCTGTCTGTCTGTCTGTCTGTCTCTCTCTCTCTCTCTCTCTCTCTCTCTCTCTCTCTCTCTCATCTCTCTCTCTCTCATCTCTCTCTCTCTCTCTCTCTCTCTCTCTCTCTCCCAATTCAAATTTCTTGAGCCCAAACCGTTCGTTAGAACACGAATTTCTTGACCCCAGACACGAATTTCATGATCCCAGACACGAATTTCGTGACCCAGACACGAATTTCTTGACCCCAGACACGAATTTCTTGACCCCAGACACGAATTTCGTGACCCAGACACGAATTTTTTGATCCCAGACACGAATTTCTTGACCCCAGACACGAAATTTCGTGACAACAGACACGAATTTCGTGACCCATACACGAATTTCTTGATCCCAGACACAATTTCTTGATCCCAGACACAAATTTCCTGACCCCAGACACGAATTTCGTGACCCAGACACGATTTCTTGACCCAGACACGAATTTCGTGCTTCAGACACGAATTTTTGACCCCAGACACGAATTTCGTGACCCCAACACGATTTCGTGACCCCAACAGTTCGTGAGACCAAACGTTCGTTAGACAACGAATTTCGTGACCCCAGACACGAATTTCCTGACCCCGAGACACGAATTTCGTGACCAACAGACAACGAATTTTTTGATCCCAGACACGAATTTCTTGATCCCAGACACGAATTTCGTGACACCAGACACGAATTTCGTGACCCAGACACGAATTTTTTGATCCCAGACACGAATTTCGTGACCCCAGACACGAATTTCGTGACAACAGACACGAATTTCGTGACAACAGACACGAATTTCGTAACACCAGACCGAATTTCGTGATCCCAGACACGAATTTCGTGACCCCAGACACGAATTTTCGTAACAACAGACACGAATTTTCGTGATCCCAGACACGAATTTCGTGACCCCAGACACGATTCTTGACCCCAGACACGAATTTCTGACCCCAGACACGAAATTTCGTGACCCAGACACGAATTTTTTGATCCAGACACGAATTTCTTGACCCCAGACACGAATTTCGTGACAACAGACACGAATTTCGTGACCCAGACACGAATTTCTTGATCCCAGACACGAATTTCTTGACCCCAGACACGAATTTCTTGACTCCAGACACGAATTTCGTGACCCCAGACACGAATTTCGTGAGACCAAATTTCGTGACCCCAAACGTTCGTTAGACACGAATTTCTTGACCCCAGACAACGAATTTCCTGACCCCGAGACACGAATTTCTTCACCCCAGACCGATTTCGTGCCCCCAGACACGAATTTCTTGACCCAGACACGAATTTCGTGACACCATACATACACGAATTTCGTGACCCCAGACACGAATTTCGTAACAACAGACACAAATTTCGTGACAATAGACACGAATTTCGTGACCCCAGACACTAATTTCTTGACCCTCAGACACGAATTTCGTGACAACAGACACGAATTTCGTGACCCCAGACACGAATTTCGTGACACAGACACGAATTTCTTGATCCCAGACACGAATTTCGTGACAACAGACACGAATTTCGTGACCCCAGACACGAATTTCGTAACAACAGACACAAATTTCGTGACAATAGACACGAATTTCGTGACCCCAGACACGAATTTCTTGACCCTCAGACACGAATTTCGTGACCCCAGACACGAATTTTTTTACCCCAGACACGAATTTCGTGACAACAGACACGAATTTCGTGACCACCAGACACGAATTTCGTAACAACAGACACGAATTTCGTGACATAGACACGAATTTCGTGACCCCAGACACGAATTTCTTGACCCTCAGACACGAATTTCGTGACCCCAGACACGAATTTTTTGACCCCAGACACGAATTTCGTAACAATAGACACGAATTTCGTGACAACAGACACGAATTTCGTGACACAGACACGAATTTCTTGCCCCCAAACACGAATTTCGTGACCCCCAGACACGAATTTCGTGACCCCAGACATGAATTTCGTGACACAGACACGAATTTCTTGATCCCAGACACGAATTTCTTGACCCCAGACACGAATTTCGTGACAACAGACACGAATTTCGTGAGCCCAGACACGAATTTCGTAACAACATACACGAATTTCGTGACAACAGACACGAATTTCTGACCCCAGACACGAATTTCGTGACCCAGACACGAATTTCTTGATCCCAGACACGAATTTCTTGACCCAGACACGAAATTTCTTGATCCCAGACACGAATTTCTTGACCCCCAGACACGAATTTCTTGACCCCCAGACACGAATTTCGTGACCCCCAGACACGAATTTCGTGACAAACAGACACCAATTTCGTGACCCCAGACACGAATTTCGTGACCCAACGTTCGTGACACCAAATTTCGTGACCCCAAAACGTTGGTGAGAAGGGAAATTGGTGAGAGTATTAAGCTGGTTGTGCAAACTGTAGTTTGGACGAGAGAGAGAGAGTGAGGAAGGTGGTGGTGGGTGGGTGGGGCAGTCAGCTGATGATGTTGTTGCCACGTTGCTGGCCAGTGGGAGGTGTTGCGGGTATTGGCAGGTGTTTTATGGCCACAGTGTGTCAGTGAAAAGTGTCGCTAGTGACACAGTGTTGTTGCCTGGAGTGTCACTGAGGGTTAATAAAGGGTTGGGAGTGGACATGGACGAAGATGAGCCGTCCACTGTGGCACCACCGCACACACAGTTGAGGTGAGCGCGCCTGGCTACCTCCCTCCGCCCCTCAGCCCCTCAGCCGCCTGCAGTTACACACATTTATGCCTCTCTACCCACCATTCTCGCTCTTATTACGCTCCCCACACCTGCTCAACGTAAGGTGCAGGTGTGTAGGTAGGTGTGTGTCACACATGGAGAAGGTAAAGAGGCACTGTTGAAGTAGGAGCAACGAGATAACGAGTCAGGAGAGAGAGATTGAGGGTCCATCTAGTCAGCCACAATGTGGGAAGACTCACCAACAGAAAACGAGAATATTCAAACCCCCCAGACTCCACCACCCGACATTTTTCGCCACCTTTACCCGCCCATTTCTCCCAGCCCCGCCCGCCTTCCCCACAAACACGCCCACCAACAAATACACAATCAAAAACCCCACCCACTCCCACCCACCAACCCCCGCCCACTCTCTACACTACGCCCAACCACCACATAACAACCCACACATTGTGCATAAGGCCTGGGTCCCCTCTGGTATATAAAGCCAACAACTCCAACTATATAACCTATCTCCACAAATTAAACTCGAATTATTACACCCAGCGACACCCGACAACCCTCCCACTCCCGCCATGCCTCCTCCTCCTCCATCCCACAACAGTTACCTCACTCCACTCTTTCTTTACACCACTACATACATACACCAAGGATTGGGCTACTACATACATCTCCAAATGTATATATATATATATGTCACCTAAGGCAGGAAGGAAACAATCACCACCACCTTCCTCATGGCCCGCCCCCCCCCCCCCCCTCCCTCCCTCCCCACGACCAGTAAGCCTAGCAGTAGTAGTAGTGTGTGACGTCATCACCACCTGGTACGGCCCCCCCTCCCTCCCTCCCTCCTCCCTCCTTCTGCTCCAACTGTCACACATTTCAAAATGATTTCTCTATTGGTTTACTATTTATAATTATTATATTGCTTAATATTATATAAATAATAACCTCCCTCTCTGTCTGTCTGTCTGTCGGTCTGTCTGCTTCGTCTGTCTCTCTCTCTCTCATCTCTCTCTCTCCTCTCTCTCGTCTCCTCTCATCTCTCTCTCTCTCTCTCTCTCTCTCTCTCTCCTCTCTCTCTCTCCCAATTCAAATTTCTTGAGCCCAAACGTTCGTTAGACACGATTTCTTGACCCCAGTACACGAATTTCATGATCCCAGACACGAATTTCGTGAGCCCAGACACGAATTTTCTTGACCCCAGACACGAATTTCTTGACCCCAGGACACGAATTTCGTGACCCAGACACGAATTTTTTGATCCCAAGACACGAATTTTCTTGACCCAGACACGAATTCGTGACAACAGACACGAATTTCGTGACCCAGACAACGAATTTCTTGATCCCAGACACGAATTTCTTGATCCCAGACACAAATTTCCTGACCCCAGACACGAATTTCGTGACCCAGACACACGAAATTTCTTGACCCCAGACACGAATTTCGTGCTTCAGACACGAATTTTTTTGACCCCAGACACGAATTTCGTGACCCCAGACACGAATTTCGTGACCCAACAGTTCGTGAGACCAAAACGTTCGTTAGACACGAATTTCGTGACCCCAGACACGAATTTCCTGACCCCAGACACGAATTTCGTGACCCAGACACGAATTTTTTTATCCCAGACACGAATTTCTTGACCCCAACACGAATTTCGTGACAACAGACACGAATTTCGTGACCCAGACACGAATTTCGTGACCCCAGACACGAATTTCGTGACAACAGACACGAATTTCGTGACAACAGACACGAATTTCGTAACAACAGACGAATTTCGTGATCCCAGACACGAATTTCGTGACCCCAGACACGAATTTCGTAACAACAGACACGAATTTCGTGATCCCAGACACGAATTCGTGACCCCAGACAGAACGAATTTCTTGACCCCAGACACGAATTTCTTGACCCCAGACCGAATTTCGTGACCCAGACACGAATTTTTTGATCCCAGACACGAATTTCTTGACCCCAGACACGAATTTCGTGACAACAGACACGAATTTCGTGACCCAGACACGAATTTCTGATCCCAGACACGAATTCTTTGACCCCAGACACGAATTTCTTGACTCCAGACACGAATTTCCGTGACCCAGACACGAATTTCGTGAGACCAATTTCGTGACCCCAAACGTTCGTTAGACACGAATTTCGTGACCCCAGACACGAATTTCCTGACCCCAGACACGAATTTCTTCACCCCAGACACGAATTTCGTGCCCCCAGACACGAATTTCTTGACCCCAGACACGAATTTCGTGACAACATACACGAATTTCGTGACCCCAGACACGAATTTCGTAACAACAAGACACAAATTTCGTGACAATAGACACGAATTTTCGTGACCCAGACACTAATTTCTTGACCCTCAGACACGAATTTCGTGACAACAGACACGAATTTCGTGACCCAGACACGAATTTCGTGACACAGACACGAATTTCGTGATCCCAGACACGAATTTCGTGACAACAGACACGAATTTCGTGACCCCAGACACGAATTCGTAACAACAGACACAAATTTCGTGACAATAGACACGAATTTCGTGACCCCAGACACGAATTTCTTGACCCTCAGACACGAATTCGTGACCCCAGACACGAATTTTTTTACCCCAGACACGAATTTCGTGACAACAGACACGAATTTCGTGACCCCAGACACGAATTTCGTAACCAACAGACACGAATTTCGTGACAATAGACACGAATTTCGTGACCCCAGACACGAATTTCTTGACCCTCAGACACGAATTTCGTGACCCCAGACACGAATTTTTTGACCCCAGACACGAATTTCGTAACAATAGACACGAATTTCGTGACAACAGACACGAATTTCGTGACACAGACACGAATTTCTTGCCCCAAACACGAATTTCGTGACCCAATAGACACGAATTTCGTGACCCCAGACACAATTTCGTGACCCAGACAACGAATTTCTTGACCCAGACACGAATTTCGTGACCCAGACACGAATTTCTTGACACCAGACACGAATTTCGTGAGCCCCAGACACGAATTTCGTGACAGCAGACACGAATTTCGTGACACCAGACACGAATTTCTTGACCCCAGACACGAATTTCGTGACCCCAGACACGAATTTCTTGACACCAGACACGAATTTCTTGACCCCAGACACGAATTTCTTGATCCCAGACACGAATTTCTTGACCCCAGACACGAATTTCTTGACCCCAGACACGAATTTCGTGACCCCAGACACGAATTTCGTGACCAACAGACACCAATTTCGTGACCCCAGACACGAATTTCGTGACCCAACGTTCGTGACACCAAATTTCGTGACCCCAAACGTTGGTGAGAAGGGAAATTGGTGAGAGTATTAAGCTGGTTGTGCAAACTGTAGTTTGGACGAGAGAGAGAGAGTGAGGAAGGGGGGGGTGGGTGGGTGGGGCAGTCAGCTGATGATGTTGTTGCCACGTTGCTGGCCAGTGGGAGGTGTTGCGGGTATTGGCAGGTGTTTTATGGCCACAGTGTGTCAGTGAAAAGTGTCGCTAGTGACACAGTGTTGTTGCCTGGAGTGTCACTGAGGGTTAATAAAGGGTTGGGAGTGGACATGGACGAAGATGAGCCGTCCACTGTGGCACCACCGCACACACAGTTGAGGTGAGCGCGCCTGGCTACCTCCTCCGCCCCTCAGCCCCTCAGCCGCCTGCAGTTACACACATTTATGCCTCTCTACCCACCATTCTCGCTCTTATTACGCTCCCCACACCTGCTCAACGTAAGGTGCAGGTGTGTAGGTAGGTGTGTGTCACACATGGAGAAGGTAAAGAGGCACTGTTGAAGTAGGAGCAACGAGATAACGAGTCAGGAGAGAGAGATTGAGGGTCCATCTAGTCAGCCACAATGTGGAAGACTCACCAACAGAAAACGAGAATATTCAAACCCCCAGACTCCACCACCCGACATTTTTCGCCACCTTTACCCGCCCATTTTCTCCCAGCCCCGCCCGCCTTCCCCACAAACACGCCCACCAACAAATACACAATCAAAAACCCCACCCACTCCCACCCACCAACCCCCGCCCACTCTCTACACTACGCCCAACCACCACATAACAACCCACACATTGTGCATAAGGCCTGGGTCCCCTCTGGTATATAAAGCCAACAACTCCAACTATATAACCTATCTCCACAAATTAAACTCGAATTATTACACCAGCGACACCGACAACCCTCCCACTCCCGCCATGCCTCCTCCTCCTCCATCCCACAACAGTTACCTCACTCCACTCTTTCTTTACACCACTACATACATACACCAAGGATTGGGCTACTACATACATCTCCAAATGTATATATATATATATGTCACCTAAGGCAGGAAGGAACAATCACCACCACCTTCCTCATGGTCCCCGCCCCCCCCCCCCCTCCCTCCCTCCCCCACGACCAGTAAGCCTAGCAGTAGTAGTAGTGTGTGACGTCATCACCGCCTGGTACGGCCCCCCCTCCCTCCCTCCCTCCCTCCCTCCCTTCTGCTCCAACTGTCACACATTTTCAAAATGATTTCTCTATTGGGTTTAATATTTATAATTATTATATGCTTAATATATATTAAATAATAACCTCCCTCTCTGTCTGTCTGTCTGTCTCTCTCTCTCTCTCTCTATCTCTCTCTCATTCTCTCTCTCTCTCTCTCTCTCTCTCTCCTCTCTCCGTCTCTCTCTCTCTCTCTCTCTCTCTCCAATTCAAATTTCTTGAGCCAAACGTTCGTTAGACACGAATTCTTGACCCCAGACACGAATTTCGTGACAACAGACACGAATTTCTTGATCCCAGACACGAATTTCTTGATCCCAGACACGAATTTCGTGACCCCAGACACGAATTTCGTGACCCAGACACGAATTTTTGATCCCAGACACGAATTTCTTGACCCCAGACACGAATTTCGTGACAACAGACACGAATTTCTTGATCCCAGACACGAATTTCTTGATCCCAGACACGAACTTTCGTGACCCAGACACGAATTTCTTGACCCCAGACACGAATTTCGTGCCCCAGACACGAATTTTTTGACCTCAGACACGAATTTCGTGACCCAGACACGAATTTCGTGACCCCAACAGTTCGTGAGACCAAACGTTCGTTAGACACGAATTTCCTGACCCCAGACACGAATTTCGTGACCCAGACCACGAATTTTTTGATCCCAGACACGAATTTCTTGACCCCAGACACGAATTTCGTGACAACAGACACGAATTTCTTGATCCCAGACACGAATTTCTTGATCCCAGACACGAATTTCGTGACCCCAGACACGAATTTCGTGACCCAGACAACGAATTTTTGATCCCAGACACGAATTTCTTGACCACCAGACACGAAATTTCGTGACAACAGACACGAATTTTCTTGATCCCAGACACGAATTTCGTGACCCAGACACGAATTTCTTGACCCCAGACACGAATTTCGTGCCCCAGACACGAATTTTTTGACCTCAGACACGAATTTCGTGACCCAGACACGAATTTCGTGACCCCAACAGTTCGTGAGACCAACGTTCGTTAGACACGAATTTCCTGACCCCAGACACGAATTCGTGACCCAGACACGAATTTTTTGATCCCAGACACGAATTTCTTGACCCCAGACACGAATTTCGTGACAACAGACACGAATTTCTTGATCCCAGACACGAATTTCTTGATCCCAGACACGAATTTCGTGACCCCAGACACGAATTTCGTGACCCAGACACGAATTTTTTGATCCCAGACACGAATTTCTTGACCCCAGACACGAATTTCGTGACAACAGACACGAATTTTCTTGATCCCAGACACGAATTTCGTGACCCAGACACGAATTTCTTGACCCCAGACACGAATTTCGTGCCCCAGACACGAATTTTTTGACCTCAGACACGAATTTCGTGACCCCAGACACGAATTTCGTGACCCCAACAGTTCGTGAGACCAACGTTCGTTAGACACGAATTTCCTGACCCAGACACGAATTTCGTGACCCAGACACGAATTTTTTGATCCCAGACACGAATTTCTTGACCCCAGACACGAATTTCGTGACAACAGACACGAATTTCGTAACAACAGACACGAATTTCGTGATCCCAGACACGAATTTCGTGACCCCAGACACGAATTTCGTGACAACAGACACGAATTTCGTAACAACAGACGAATTTCGTGATCCCAGACACGAATTTCGTGACAACAGACACGAATTTCGTGACCCCAGACACGAATTTCGTACAACAGACACGAATTTCGTGACAACAGACACGAATTTCGTAACAACAGACGAATTTCGTGATCCCAGACACGAATTTCGTGACAACAGACACGAATTTCGTGACCCCAGACACGAATTTCGTAACAACAGACACGAATTTCGTGACCAGACACGAATTTCTTGATCCCAGACACGAATTTCTTGATCCCAGACACGAATTTCTTGACCCCAGACACGAATTTCTTGACCCCCAGACACGAATTTCGTGACCCAGACACGAATTTCTTGATCCCAGACACGAATTTCTTGACCCCAGACACGAATTTCGTGACAACAGACACGAATTTCGTGACCACAGACACGAATTTTGTAACAACAGACACAATTTCGTGACAATAGGACACGAATTTCGTGACCCCAGACACGAATTTCTTGACCCCAGACACGAATTTCTTGACCCCAGACACGAATTTCGTGACCCAGACACGAATTTTTTGATCCCAGACACGAATTTCTTGACCCCAGACACGAATTTCGTGACGCAGACACGAATTTCGTGACCCAGACACGAATTTGTTGATCCCAGACACGAATTTCTTGACCCCAGACACGAATTTCGTGACAACAGACACGAATTTCTTGATCCCAGACACGAATTTCTTGATCCCAGACACGAATTTCTTGATCCCAGACACGAATTTCTTGACCCCAGACACGAATTTCTTGACCCCCAGACACGAATTTCGTGACCCCCAGACACCAATTTCGTGACCCCAGACACGAATTTCGTGACCCAACGTTCGTGACACCAAATTTCGTGACCCCAAACGTTGGTGAGAAGGGAAATTGGTGAGAGTATTAAGCTGGTTGTGCAAACTGTAGTTTGGACGAGAGAGAGAGAAGTGAGGAAGGTGGTGGGGCAGTCAGCTGATGATGTTGTTGCCACGTTGCTGGCCAGTGGGAGGTGTTGCGGGTATTGGCAGGTGTTTTATGGCCACAGTGTGTCAGTGAAAGTGTCGCTAGTGACACAGTGTTGTTGCCTGGAGTGTCACTGAGGGTTAATAAAGGGTTGGGAGTGGACATGGACGAAGATGAGCCGTCCACTGTGGCACCACCGCACACACAGTTGAGGTGAGCGCGCCTGGCTACCTCCCTCCGCCCCTCAGCCCCTCAGCCGCCTGCAGTTACACACATTTATGCCTCTCTACCCACATTCTCGCTCTTATTACGCTCCCCACACCTGCTCAACGTAAGGTGCACGTGTGTAGGTAGGTGTGTGTCACACATGGAGAAGGTAAAGAGGCACTGTTGAAGTAGGAGCAACGAGATAACGAGTCAGGAGAGAGAGATTGAGGGTCCATCTAGTCAGCCACAATGTGGGAAGACTCACCAACAGAAAACGAGAATATTCAAACCCCCCAGACTCCACCACCCGACATTTTTCGCCACCTTTACCCGCCCATTTCTCCCAGCCCCGCCCGCCTTCCCCACAAACACGCCCACCAACAAATACACAATCAAAAACCCCACCCACTCCCACCACCAACCCCCGCCCACTCTCTACACTACGCCCAACCACCACATAACAACCCACACATTGTGCATAAGGCCTGGGTCCCCTCTGGTATATAAAGCCAACAACTCCAACTATATAACCTATCTCCACAAATTAAACTCGAATTATTACACCCAGCGACACCCGACAACCCCCCCCCCCACTCCCGCCATGCCTCCTCCTCCTCCATCCCACAACAGTTACCTCACTCCACTCTTTCTTTACACCACTACATACATACACCAGGATTGGGCTACTACATACATCTCCAAATGTATATATATATATATGTCACCTAAGGCAGGAAGGAACAATCACCACCACCTTCCTCATGGCCCCGCCCCCCCCCCCCCCTCCCTCCCTCCCCCACGACCAGTAAGCCTAGCAGTAGTAGTAGTGTGTGACGTCATCACCAGCCTGGTACGGCCCCCCCCTCCCTCCCTCCCTCCCTTCTGCTCCAACTGTCACACATTTTCAAAATGATTTCTCCATTGGTTTACTATTTATAATTATTATATTGCTTAATATATATTAAATAATAACCTCCCTCTCTGTCTGTCTGTCTGTCTCTCTCTCTCTCTCTCTCTCTGTCTCTCTCTCTCTCTCTCTCTCTCTCTCTCTCTCTCTCTCTCTCTCTCTCTCTCTCTCTCTCTCTCTCTCTCTCTCTCTCTCTCTCTCCAATTCAAATTTCTTGAGCCCAAACGTTCGTTAGACACGAATTTCTTGACCCCAGACACGAATTTCATGATCCCAGACACGAATTTCGTGACCCAGACACGAATTTCTTGACCCCAGACACGAATTTCTTGACCCCAGACACGAATTTCGTGACCCAGACACGAATTTTTTGATCCCAGACACGAATTTCTTGACCCCAGACACGAATTTCGTGACAACAGACACGAATTTCGTGACCCAGACACGAATTTCTTGATCCCAGACACGAATTTCTTGATCCCAGACACAAATTTCCTGACCCCAGACACGAATTTCGTGACCCAGACACGAATTTCTTGACCCCAGACACGAATTTCGTGCTTCAGACACGAATTTTTTGACCCCAGACACGAATTTCGTGACCCCAGACACGAATTTCGTGACCCCAACAGTTCGTGAGACCAAACGTTCGTTAGACACGAATTTCGTGACCCCAGACACGAATTTCCTGACCCCAGACACGAATTTCGTGACCCAGACACGAATTTTTTTATCCCAGACACGAATTTCTTGACCCCAGACACGAATTTCGTGACAACAGACACGAATTTCGTGACCCCAGACACGAATTTCGTGACCCCAGACACGAATTTCGTGACAACAGACACGAATTTCGTGACAACAGACACGAATTTCGTAACAACAGACGAATTTCGTGATCCCAGACACGAATTTCGTGACCCCAGACACGAATTTCGTAACAACAGACACGAATTTCGTGATCCCAGACACGAATTTCGTGACCCCAGACACGAATTTCTTGACCCCAGACACGAATTTCTTGACCCCAGACACGAATTTCGTGACCCAGACACGAATTTTTTGATCCCAGACACGAATTTCTTGACCCCAGACACGAATTTCGTGACAACAGACACGAATTTCGTGACCCAGACACGAATTTCTTGATCCCAGACACGAATTTCTTGACCCCAGACACGAATTTCTTGACTCCAGACACGAATTTCGTGACCCCAGACACGAATTTCGTGAGACCAAATTTCGTGACCCCAAACGTTCGTTAGACACGAATTTCTTGACCCCAGACACGAATTTCCTGACCCCAGACACGAATTTCTTCACCCCAGACACGAATTTCGTGCCCCCAGACACGAATTTCTTGACCCCAGACACGAATTTCGTGACAACATACACGAATTTCGTGACCCCAGACACGAATTTCGTAACAACAGACACAAATTTCGTGACAATAGACACGAATTTCGTGACCCCAGACACTAATTTCTTGACCCTCAGACACGAATTTCGTGACAACAGACACGAATTTCGTGACCCCAGACACGAATTTCGTGACACAGACACGAATTTCTTGATCCCAGACACGAATTTCGTGACAACAGACACGAATTTCGTGACCCCAGACACGAATTTCGTAACAACAGACACAATTTCGTGACAATAGACACGAATTTCGTGACCCCAGACACTAATTTCTTGACCCTCAGACACGAATTTCGTGACCCCAGACACGAATTTTTTTACCCCAGACACGAATTTCGTGACAACAGACACGAATTTCGTGACCCCAGACACGAATTTCGTAACAACAGACACGAATTTCGTGACAATAGACACGAATTTCGTGACCCCAGACACGAATTTCTTGACCCTCAGACACGAATTTCGTGACCCCAGACACGAATTTTTGACCCCAGACACGAATTTCGTAACAATAGACACGAATTTCGTGACAACAGACACGAATTTCGTGACACAGACACGAATTTCTTGCCCCAAACACGAATTTCGTGACCCCCAGACACGAATTTCGTGACCCCAGACATGAATTTCGTGACACAGACACGAATTTCTTGATCCCAGACACGAATTTCTTGACCCAGACACGAATTTCGTGACAACAGACACGAATTTCGTGAGCCCAGACACGAATTTCGTAACAACATACACGAATTTCGTGACAACAGACACGAATTTCCTGACCCCAGACACGAATTTCGTGACCCAGACACGAATTTCTTGATCCCAGACACGAATTTCTTGACCCCAGACACGAATTTCTTGATCCCAGACACGAATTTCTTGACCCCAGACACGAATTTCTTGACCCCCAGACACGAATTTCGTGACCCCCAGACACGAATTTCGTGACAACAGACACCAATTTCGTGACCCCAGACACGAATTTCGTGACCCAACGTTCGTGACACCAAATTTCGTGACCCCAAACGTTGGTGAGAAGGGAAATTGGTGAGAGTATTAAGCTGGTTGTGCAAACTGTAGTTTGGACGAGAGAGAGAGAGTGAGGAAGGTGGTGGGTGGGGGGCAGTCAGCTGATGATGTTGTTGCCACGTGCTGGCCAGTGGGAGGTGTTGCGGGTATTGGCAGGTGTTTTATGGCCACAGTGTGTCAGTGAAAAGTGTCGCTAGTGACACAGTGTTGTTGCCTGGAGTGTCACTGAGGGTTAATAAAGGGTTGGGAGTGGACATGGACGAAGATGAGCCGTCCACTGTGGCACCACCGCACACACAGTTGAGGTGAGCGCGCCTGGCTACCTCCCTCCGCCCCTCAGCCCCCTCAGCCGCCTGCAGTTACACACATTTATGCCTCTCTACCCACCATTCTCGCTCTTATTACGCTCCCCACACCTGCTCAACGTAAGGTGCACGTGTGTAGGTAGGTGTGTGTCACACATGGAGAAGGTAAAGAGGCACTGTTGAAGTAGGAGCAAACGAGATAACGAGTCAGGAGAGAGAGATTGAGGGTCCATCTAGTCAGCCACAATGTGGGAAGACTCACCAACAGAAAACGAGAATATTCAAACCCCCCAGACTCCACCACCCGACATTTTTCGCCACCTTTACCCGCCCATTTCTCCCAGCCCCGCCCGCCTTCCCCACAAACACGCCCACCAACAAATACACAATCAAAAACCCCACCCACTCCCACCCACCAACCCCCGCCCACTCTCTACACTACTACGCCCAACCACCACATAACAACCCACACATTGTGCATAAGGCCTGGGTCCCCTCTGGTATATAAAGCCAACAACTCCAACTATATAACCTATCTCCACAAATTAAACTCGAATTAGTACACCCAGCGACACCCGACAACCCTCCCACTCCGCCATGCCTCCTCCTCCTCCATCCCACAACAGTTACCTCACTCCACTCTTTCTTTACACCACTACATACATACACCAAGGATTGGGCTACTACATACATCTCCAAATGTATATATATATATATGTCACCTAAGGCAGGAAGGAACAATCACCACCACCTTCCTCATGGCCCCGCCCCCCCCCCCCTCCCTCCCTCCCCCACGACCAGTAAGCCTAGCAGTAGTAGTAGTGTGTGACGTCATCACCGCCTGGTACGGCCCCCCTCCCTCCCTCCCTCCCTCCCTTCTGCTCCAACTGTCACACATTTCAAAATGATTTCTCCTATTGGTTTACTATTATAATTATTATATTGCTTATATATATTAAATAATAACCTCCCTCTCTGTCTGTCTGTCTGTCTGTCTGTCTGTCTCTCTCTCTCTCTCTCTCTCTCTCTCTCTCTCTCTCTCTCTCTCTCTCTCTCTCTCTCTCTCTCTCTCTCTCTCTCTCTCTCTCTCTCTCTCTCCAATTCAAATTTCTTGAGCCCAAACGTTCGTTAGACACGAATTTCTTGACCCCAGACACGAATTTCATGATCCCAAGACACGAATTTCGTGACCCAGACACGAATTTCTTGACCCCCAGAGCACGAATTTCGTGACACATACACGAATTTCCTGATCCCCAGACACGAATTTCTTGACCCCAGACACGAATTTCGTGACAACAGACACGAATTTCGTGACCCCAGACACGAATTTCTTGACCCCAGACACGAATTTCGTGACAACAGACACGAATTTCGTGACCCAGACACGAATTTCTTGACCCAGACACGAATTTCTTGACCCCAGACACGAATTTCGTGACCCAGACACGAATTTTTGACCCCAGACACGAATTTCGTGACCCCAGACACGAATTTCGTGACCCAGACACGAATTTCTTGACCCAGACACGAATTTCTTGACCCCAGACACGAATTTCTGACCCCAGACACGAATTTCTTGACCCCAGACACGAATTTCGTGACCCAGACACGAATTTCTGACCCAGACACGAATTTCGTGACCCAGACACGAATTTTTTGATCCCAGACACGAATTTCTTGACCCCAGACACGAATTTCGTGACCAGACACGAATTTCGTGATCCCAGACACGAATTTCGTGACCCAGACACGAATTTCGTGACCAGACACGAATTTCGTGACCCCAGACACGAATTTCGTGACCCAGACACGAATTTCGTGATCCCAGACACGAATTTCGTGACCCCAGACACGAATTTCGTGACACAGACACGAATTTCGTGACCACAGACACGAATTTTTGTACCCAGACGAATTTCGTGACAACAGACAAATTTCGTGACCATAGACACGAATTTCGTGACCCCAGGACACGAATTTCTTGACCCCAGACACGAATTTCCGTGACCCAGACACGAATTTTTGATCCCAGACACGAATTTCTTGACCCCAGACACGAATTTCGTGACGCCAGACACGAATTTCTTGATCCCAGACACGAATTTCTTGATCCCCAGACACGAATTTCTGACCCCAGACACGAATTTCGTGACCCCCAGACACGAATTTCGTGACCCCAGACACCAATTTCGTGACCCCAGACACGAATTTCGTGACCCAACGTTCGTGACACCAAATTTCGTGACCCCAAACGTTGGTGAGAAGGGAAATTGGTGAGAGTATTAAGCTGTTGTGCAAAACTGTAGTTTGGACGAGAGAGAGAGAGTGAGGAAGGTGGTGGTGGGTGGGGCAGTCAGCTGATGATGTTGTTGCCACGTTGCTGGCCAGTGGGAGGTGTTGCGGGTATTGGCAGGTGTTTTATGGCCACAGTGTGTCAGTGAAAAGTGTCGCTAGTGACACAGTGTTGTTGCCTGGAGTGTCACTGAGGGTTAATAAAGGGTTGGGAGTGGACATGGACGAAGATGAGCCGTCCACTGTGGCACCACCGCACACACACACACAGTTGAGGTGAGCGCGCCTGGCTACCTCCCTCTGCCCCTCAGCCGCCTGCAGTTACACACATTTATGCCTCTCTACCCACCATTCTCGCTCTTATTACGCTCCCCACACCTGCTCAACGTAAGGTGCAGGTGTGTAGGTAGGTGTGTGTCACACATGGAGAAGGTAAAGAGGCACTGTTGAAGTAGGAGCAACGAGATAACGAGTCAGGAGAGAGAGATTGAGGGTCCATCTAGTCAGCCACAATGTGGGAAGACTCACCAACAGAAAACGAGAATATTCAAACCCCCCAGACTCCACCACCCGACATTTTTCGCCACCTTTACCCGCCCATTTCTCCCAGCCCCGCCCGCCTTCCCCACAAACACGCCCACCAACAAATACACAATCAAAAACCCCACCCACTCCCACCCACCAACCCCGCCCACTCTCTACACTACGCCCAACCACCACATAACAACCCACACATTGTGCATAAGGCCTGGGTCCCCTCTGGTATATAAAGCCAACAACTCTAACTATATAACCTATCTCCACAAATTAAACTCGAATTATTACACCCAGCGACACCCGACAACCCTCCCACTCCCGCCATGCCTCCTCCTCCTCCATCCCACAACAGTTACCTCACTCCACTCTTTCTTTACACCACTACATACATACACCAAGGATTGGGCTACTACATACATCTCCAAATGTATATATATATATATGTCACCTAAGGCAGGAAGGAACAATCACCACCACCTTCCTCATGGCCCCGCCCCCCCCCCCCTTCCCTCCCTCCCCCACGACCAGTAAGCCTAGCAGTAGTAGTAGTGTGTGACGTCATCACCGCCTGGTACGGCCCCCCTCCCTCCCTCCTCTCCCTCCCTTCTGCTCCAACTGTCACACATTTTCAAAATGATTTCTCTATTGGGTTACTATTTATAATTATTATATTGCTTAATATATATTAAATAATAACCTCCCTCTCTGTCTGTCTGTCTGTCTGTCTGTCTGTCTCTCTCTCTCTCTCTCTCTCTCTCTCTCTCTCTCTCTCTCTCTCTCTCTCTCTCTCTCTCTCGTCTCTCTCTCTCTCTCTCTTCTCTCTCTCTCTCGCTCTCTCTCTCCAATTCAAATTTCTTGAGCCCAAACGTTCGTTAGACACGAAATTTCTTGACCCAGACACGAATTTCATGATCCCAGACACGAATTTCGTGACCCAGACACGAATTTCTTGACCCCAGACACGAATTTCATGATCCCAGACACGAATTTCGTGACCCAGACACGAATTTCTTGACCCCAGACACGAATTTCGTGACAACATACACGAATTTCGTGACCCCAGACACGAATTTCCTTTCGTGACCCCAGACAAGCGAATTTTCAAGACCGATTTCGTGACCCAGACACGAATTTCTGACCCCAGACACGAATTTCGTGACAACAGACACGAATTCGTGACAACATACACGAATTTCCTGACCCCAGACACGAATTTCGTGACACAGACACGAATTTTTTGATCCCAGACACGAATTTCTTGACCCAGACACGAATTTCGTGACCCCAGACACGAATTTCGTAACAACAGACACAAATTTCGTGACAATAGACACGAATTTCGTGACCCCAGACACTAATTTCTTGACCCTCAGACACGAATTTCGTGACCCCAGAACACGAATTTTATTGACCCCAGACACGAATTTCGTGACAACAGGACACGAATTTCTTGACCCCCAGCCACGAATTTCTTGATCAACAGACACGAATTTTCGTGACAACATGACACGAATTTCTTGACCCCAGACACGAATTTCGTGACCCCAGACACGAATTTCTTGACCCCAGACACGAATTTCTTGATCCAGACACGAATTCTTTGATCCCAGACACGAATTCTTGACCCCAGACACGATTTCGTGACCCAGACACGAATTTCTTGATCCCAGACACGAATTTCTTGATCCCAGACACGAATTTCTTGACCCCAGACACGAATTTCTTGACCCCAGACACAGGAATTTTCGTGACCCCAGACACGAATTTCTGACCCAGACACGAATTTCGTGACCCCAGACACGAATTTCTGGACCCCAGACAGAATTTCTTGACCCCAGACACGAATTTCGTGACCCCAGACACGAATTCTTGACCCCAGACACGAATTTCGTGACCCCAGACACGAATTTCTTGACCCCAGACACGAATTTCGTGACCCCAGACACGAATTTCGTGACAACATACACGAATTTCGTGACCCCAGACACGAATTTCCTGACCCCAGACACGATTTTCGTGACCCAGACACGAATTTCTTGACCCCAGACACGAATTTCGTGACAACATACACGAAATTTCCGTGACCCCAGACACGAATTTCGTGACCCAGACACGAATTTCTTGACCCCAGACACGAATTTCGTGCCCCAGACACGAATTTTTTGACCCCAGACACGAATTTCGTGACCCCAACAGTTCGTGAGACCAAACGTTCGTTAGACACGAATTTCGTGACCCCAGACACGAATTTCCTGACCCCAGACACGAATTTCGTGACCCCAGACACGAATTTCGTGACCCCAGACACGAATTTCGTGACCCCAGACACGAATTTCGTGACCCAACGTTCGTGACACCAAATTTCGTGACCCCAAACGTTGGTGAGAAGGGAAATTGGTGAGAGTATTAAGCTGGTGCAAACGTGTAGTAGTTAGTTTGGGCGAGAGAGAGAGAGAGAGAGAGAGAGAGAGGAAGGTGGTGGTGGGTGGGGCAGTCAGCTGATGATGTTGTTGCCACGTTGCTGGCCAGTGGGAGGTGTTGCGGGTATTGGCAGGTGTTTTATGGCCACAGTGTGTCAGTGAAAAGTGTCGCTAGTGACACAGTGTTGTTGCCTGGAGTGTCACTGAGGGTTAATAAAGGGTTGGGAGTGGACATGGACGAAGATGAGCCGTCCACTGTGGCACCACCGCACACACACACACAGTTGAGGTGAGCGCGCCTGGCTACCTCCCTCTGCCCCTCAGCCGCCTGCAGTTACACACATTTATGCCTCTCTACCCACCATTCTCGCTCTTATTACGCTCCCCACACCTGCTCAACGTAAGGTGCAGGTGTGTAGGTAGGTGTGTGTCACACTGGAGAAGGTAAAGAGGCACTGTTGAAGTAGGAGCAACGAGATAACGAGTCAGGAGAGAGAGATTGAGGGTCCATCTAGTCAGCCACAATGTGGGAAGACTCACCAACAGAAAAACGAGAATATTCAAACCCCCCAGACTCCACCACCCGACATTTTTCGCCACCTTTACCCGCCCATTTCTCCCAGCCCCGCCCGCATTCCCCACAAACACGCCCACCAACAAATACACAATCAAAAACCCCACCCACTCCCACCCACCAACCCCCGCCCACTCTCTACACTACGCCCAACCACCACATAACAACCCACACATTGTGCATAAGGCCTGGGTCCCCTCTGGTATATAAAGCCAACAACTCCTAACTATATAACCTATCTCCACAAATTAAACTCGAATTATTACACCCAGCGACACCCGACAACCCTCCCACTCCCGCCATGCCTCCTCCTCCATCCCACAACAGTTACCTCACTCCACTCTTTCTTTACACCACTACATACATACACCAAGGATTGGGCTACTACATACATCTCCAAATGTATATATATATATATGTCACCTAAGGCAGGAAGGAACAATCACCACCACCTTCCTCATGGCCCCGCCCCCCCCCCCCCCTCCCTCCCTCCCCACGACCAGTAAGCCTAGCAGTAGTAGTAGTGTGTGACGTCATCACCACCTGGTACGGCCCCCCCTCCCTCCCTCCCTCCCCCTCCCTTCTGCTCCAACTGTCACACATTTTCAAAATGATTTCTCTATTGGGTTTAATATTTATAATTATTATATGCTTAATATATTAAATAATAACCTCCCTCTCTGTCTGTCTGTCTGTCTGCTGTCTGTCTGTCTCTCTCTCTCTCTCTCTCTCTCTCTCTCTCTCTCTCTCTCTCTCTCTCTCTCTCTCCTCTCTTCTCTCTCTCTCTCTCTCTCTCTCTCTCTCTCTCTCCAATTCAAATTTCTTGAGCCCAAACGTTCGTTAGACACGAATTTCTTGACCCCAGACACGAATTTCATGATCCCAGACACGAATTTCGTGACCCAGACACGAATTTCTTGACCCCAGACACGAATTTCATGATCCCAGACACGAATTTCGTGACCCAGACACGAATTTCTTGACCCCAGACACGAATTTCGTGACAACATACACGAATTTCGTGACCCCAGACACGAATTTCTGACCCCAGACACGATTTCGTGACCCAGACACGAATTTCTTGACCCCAGACACGAATTTCGTGACCAGACACGAATTTCGTGACAACAGACACGAATTTCTGACCCCAGACACGAATTTCGTGACCCAGACACGAATTTCTTGACCCAGACACGAATTTCGTGACCCAGACACGAATTTTTGACCCAGACACGAATTTCGTGACCCCAGACACGAATTTCGTGACCCCAGACACGAATTTCGTGACCAACACGTTCGTAGACACGAATTTCCTGACCCCAGACACGAATTTCGTGACCCAGACACGAATTTCTTGACCCCAGACACGAATTTCGTGACCAGACACGAATTTCGTGACCCAGACACGAATTTCGTGACCCCAGGCACGAATTTCGTGACAACATACACGATTTCCTGACCCCAGACACGAATTTATTGACCCCAGACACGAATTTCGTGACAACAGACACGAATTTCCTGACCCAGACACGAATTTCTTGACCCCATACACGAATTTCGTGACAACAGACACGAATTTCCTGACCCCAGACACGAATTTCGTGACCCAGACACGAATTTCTTGACCCCAGACACGAATTTCTTGATCCCCAGACACGAATTTCTTGACCCCAGACACGAATTTCTTGACCCCAGACACGAATTTCGTGACCCAGACACGAATTTCTTGATCCCAGACACGAATTTCTTGATCCCAGACACGAATTTCTTGATCCCAGACACGAATTTCGTGACCCCAGACACGAATTTCTTGACCCCAGGACACGAATTTCTTGACCCCAGACACGAATTTCGTGACAACAGACACGAATTTCCTGACCCCAGACACGAATTTCTTGACCCCAGACACGAATTTCGTGCCCCAGACACGAATTTTTGACCCCAGACACGAATTTCGTGACCCCAGACACGAATTTCGTGACCCCAACAGTTCGTGAGACCAAACGTTCGTTAGACACGAATTTCGTGACCCCCAGACACGAATTTCCTGACCCCAGACACGAATTTCGTGACCAAGACACGAATTGCTTGACCCCAGACACGAATTTCGTGACCCCAGACACGAATTTCGTGACAACATACACGAATTTCGTGACCCCAGACACGAATTTCCTGACCCCAGACACGATTTTCGTGACCCAGACACGAATTTCTTGACCCCAGACACGAATTTCGTGACAACATACACGAATTTCCTGACCCCAGACACGAATTTCGTGACCCAGACACGAATTTCTTGACCCCAGACACGAATTTCGTGCCCCAGACACGAATTTTTTGACCCCAGACACGAATTTCGTGACCCCAACAGTTCGTGAGACCAAACGTTCGTTAGACACGAATTTCGTGACCCCAGACACGAATTTCCTGACCCCAGACACGAATTTCGTGACCCCAGACACGAATTTCGTGACCCCAGACACGAATTTCGTGACCCCAGACACGAATTTCGTGACCCAACGTTCGTGACACCAAATTTCGTGACCCCAAACGTTGGTGAGAAGGGAAATTGGTGAGAGTATTAAGCTGGTGCAAAGTGTAGTAGTTAGTTTGGGCGAGAGAGAGAGAGAGAGAGAGAGAGAGAGGAAGGTGGTGGTGGGTGGGGCAGTCAGCTGATGATGTTGTTGCCACGTTGCTGGCCAGTGGGAGGTGTTGCGGGTATTGGCAGGTGTTTTATGGCCACAGTGTGTCAGTGAAAAGTGTCGCTAGTGACACAGTGTTGTTGCCTGGAGTGTCACTGAGGGTTAATAAAGGGTTGGGAGTGGACATGGACGAAGATGAGCCGTCCACTGTGGCACCACCGCACACACACACACAGTTGAGGTGAGCGCGCCTGGCTACCTCCCTCTGCCCCTCAGCCGCCTGCAGTTACACACATTTATGCCTCTCTACCCACCATTCTCGCTCTTATTACGCTCCCCACACCTGCTCAACGTAAGGTGCAGGTGTGTAGGTAGGTGTGTGTCACACTTGGAGAAGGTAAAGAGGCACTGTTGAAGTAGGAGCAACGAGATAACGAGTCAGGAGAGAGAGATTGAGGGTCCATCTAGTCAGCCACAATGTGGGAAGACTCACCAACAGAAAACGAGAATATTCAAACCCCAGACTCCACCACCCGACATTTTTCGCCACCTTTACCCACACATTTCTCCCAGCCCCGCCCGCATTCCCCACAAACACGCCCACCAACAAATACACAATCAAAAACCCCACCCACTCCCACCCACCAACCCCCGCCCACTCTCTAATCTACGCCCAACCACTACATAACAACCCACACATTGTGCATAAGGCCTGGGTCCCCTCTGGTATATAAAGCCAACAACTCTTAACTATATAACCTATCTCCACAAATTACACTCGAATTATTACATCCAGCGACACCCACAACCCCCCCACTCCCGCCATGCCTCCTCCTCCATCCCACAACAGTTACCTCACTCCACTCTTTCTTTACACCACTACATACATACACAAGGATTGGGCTACTACATACATCTCCAAATGTATATATATATGTCACCTAAGGCAGGAAGGAACAATCACCACCACCTTCCTCATGGCCCCGCCCCCCCCCCCCCCCCCTCCCTCCCCCACGACCAGTAAGCCTAGCAGTAGTAGTAGTGTGTGACGTCATCACCGCCTGGTACGGCCCCCCCCCTCCCTCCCTTCTGCTCCAACTGTCACACATTTTCAAAATGATTTCTCTATTGGTTTACTATTTATAATTATTATATTGCTTAATATATATTAAATAATAACCTCCCTCTCTCTGTCTGTCTGTCTGTCTGTCTGTCTGTCTCTCTCTCTCTCTCTCTCTCTCTCTCTCTCTCTCTCTCTCTCTCTCTCTCTCTCTCTCTCTCTCTCTCTCTCTCTCTCTCTCTCTCTCTCTCTCTCTCTCCAATTCAAATTTCTTGAGCCCAAACGTTCGTTAGACACGAATTTCTTGACCCCAGACACGAATTTCATGATCCCAGACACGAATTTCGTGACCCAGACACGAATTTCTTGACCCCAGACACGAATTTCATGATCCCAGACACGAATTTCGTGACCCAGACACGAATTTCTTGACCCCAGACACGAATTTCGTGACAACATACACGAATTTCGTGACCCCAGACACGAATTTCCTGACCCCAGACACGATTTTCGTGACCCAGACACGAATTTCTTGACCCCAGACACGAATTTCGTGACAACAGACACGAATTTCGTGACAACATACACGAATTTCCTGACCCCAGACACGAATTTCGTGACCCAGACACGAATTTCTTGACCCCAGACACGAATTTCGTGCCCCAGACACGAATTTTTTGACCCCAGACACGAATTTCGTGACCCCAGACACGAATTTCGTGACCCCAACAGTTCGTGAGACCAAACGTTCGTTAGACACGAATTTCCTGACCCCAGACACGAATTTCGTGACCCAGACACGAATTTCTTGACCCCAGACACGAATTTCGTGACAACAGACACGAATTTCGTGACCCAGACACGAATTTCTTGATCCCAGACACGAATTTCTTGATCCCAGACACGAATTTCTTGACCCCAGACACGAATTTCTTGACCCCCAGACACGAATTTCGTGACCCAGACACGAATTTCTTGATCCCAGACACGAATTTCTTGACCCCAGACACGAATTTCGTGACAACAGACACGAATTTCGTGACCCCAGACACGAATTTTGTAACAACAGACACAAATTTCGTGACAATAGACACGAATTTCGTGACCCCAGACACGAATTTCTTGACCCCAGACACGAATTTCTTGACCCCAGACACGAATTTCGTGACCCAGACACGAATTTTTTGATCCCAGACACGAATTTCTTGACCCCAGACACGAATTTCGTGACCCAGACACGAATTTCTTGATCCCAGACACGAATTTCTTGATCCCAGACACGAATTTCTTGACCCCAGACACGAATTTCTTGACCCCAGACACGAATTTCGTGACCCAGACACGAATTTCTTGATCCCAGACACGAATTTCTTGACCCCAGACACGAATTTCGTGACAACAGACACGAATTTCGTGACCACAGACACGAATTTTGTAACAACAGACACAAATTTCGTGACAATAGACACGAATTTCGTGACCCCAGACACGAATTTCTTGACCCCAGACACGAATTTCTTGACCCCAGACACGAATTTCGTGACCCAGACACGAATTTTTTGATCCCAGACACGAATTTCTTGACCCCAGACACGAATTTCGTGACGCAGACACGAATTTCTTGATCCCAGACACGAATTTCTTGATCCCAGACACGAATTTCTTGACCCCAGACACGAATTTCTTGACCCCCAGACACGAATTTCGTGACCCCCAGACACCAATTTCGTGACCCCAGACACGAATTTCGTGACCCAACGTTCGTGACACCAAATTTCGTGACCCCAAACGTTGGTGAGAAGGGAAATTGGTGAGAGTATTAAGCTGGTGCAAAGTGTAGTAGTTAGTTTGGCGAGAGAGAGAGAGAGAGAGAGAGATGAGAGGAAGGTGGTGGTGGTGGGGCAGTCAGCTGATGATGTTGTTGCCACGTTGCTGGCCAGTGGGAGGTGTTGCGGGTATTGGCAGGTGTTTTATGGCCACAGTGTGTCAGTGAAAAGTGTCGCTAGTGACACAGTGTTGTTGCCTGGAGTGTCACTGAGGGTTAATAAAGGGTTGGGAGTGGACATGGACGAAGATGAGCCGTCCACTGTGGCACCACCGCGCACACACACACAGTTGAGGTGAGCGCGCTGGCTACCTCCCCTCTGCCCCTCAGCCGCCTGCAGTTACACACATTTATGCCTCTCTACCCACCATTCTCGCTCTTATTACGCTCCCCACACCTGCTCAACGTAAGGTGCAGGTGTGTAGGTAGGTGTGTGTCACACATTGGAGAAGGTAAAGAGGCACTGTTGAAGTAGGAGCAACGAGATAACGAGTCAGGAGAGAGAGATTGAGGGTCCATCTAGTCAGCCACAATGTGGGAAGACTCACCAACAGAAAACGAGAATATTCAAACCCCCAGACTCCACCACCCGACATTTTTCGCCACCTTTACCCACACATTTCTCCCAGCCCCGCCCGCATTCCCCACAAACACGCCCACCAACAAATACACAATCAAAAACCCCACCCACTCCCACCCACCAACCCCCGCCCACTCTCTAATCTACGCCCAACCACTACATAACAACCCACACATTGTGCATAAGGCCTGGGTCCCCTCTGGTATATAAAGCCAACAACTCTAACTATATAACCTATCTCCCACAAATTACACTCGAATTATTACATCCAGCGACACCCACAACCCCCCCACTCCCGCCATGCCTCCTCCTCCATCCCACAACAGTTACCTCACTCCACTCTTTCTTTACACCACTATACATACATACACCAAGGATTGGGCTACTACATACATCTCCAAATGTATATATATATGTCACCTAAGGCAGGAAGGAACAATCACCACCACCTTCCTCATGGCCCCGCCCCCCCCCCCCCCCCCTCCCTCCCCCACGACCAGTAAGCCTAGCAGTAGTAGTAGTGTGTGACGTCATCACCGCCTGGTACGGCCCCCCCCCCCTCCCTCCCTTCTGCTCCAACTGTCACACATTTTCAAAATGATTTCTCTATTGGTTTACTATTTATAATTATTATATTGCTTAATATATATTAAATAATAACCTCCCTCTCTGTCTGTCTGTCTGTCTGTCTGTCTGTCTCTCTCTCTCTCTCTCTCTCTCTCTCTCTCTCTCTCTCTCTCTCTCTCTCTCTCCTTCTCTCCTCTCTCTCTCTCTCTCTCTCTCTCTCTCTCTCCAATTCAAATTTCTTGAGCCCAAACGTTCGTTAGACACGAATTTCTTGACCCCAGACACGAATTTCATGATCCCAGACACGAATTTCGTGACCCAGACACGAATTTCTTGACCCCAGACACGAATTTCATGATCCCAGACACGAATTTCGTGACCCAGACACGAATTTCTTGACCCCAGACACGAATTTCGTGACAACATACACGAATTTCGTGACCCCAGACACGAATTTCCTGACCCCAGACACGATTTTCGTGACCCAGACACGAATTTCTTGACCCCAGACACGAATTTCGTGACAACAGACACGAATTTCGTGACAACATACACGAATTTCCTGACCCCAGACACGAATTTCGTGACCCAGACACGAATTTCTTGACCCCAGACACGAATTTCGTGCCCCAGACACGAATTTTTTGACCCCAGACACGAATTTCGTGACCCCAGACACGAATTTCGTGACCCCAACAGTTCGTGAGACCAAACGTTCGTTAGACACGAATTTCCTGACCCCAGACACGAATTTCGTGACCCAGACACGAATTTCTTGACCCCAGACACGAATTTCGTGACAACAGACACGAATTTCGTGACCCAGACACGAATTTCTTGACCCCAGACACGAATTTCTTGATCCAAGACACGAATTTCTTGACCCCAGACACGAATTTCTTGACCCCAGACACGAATTTCGTGACCCCAGACACGAATTTCTTGATCCAGACACGAATTCTTGATCCCAGACACGAATTTCTTGATCCCAGACACGAATTTCGTGACCCCAGACACGAATTTCTTGACCCAGACAACGAATTTCCTTGACCCCAGACACGACATTTCGTGCAACAGACACGAATTTCCTGACCCCACGACACGAATTTCTTGACCCCAGACACGAATTTCGTGCCCCAGACACGAATTTTTGACCCAGACACGAATTCGTGACCCCAGACACGAATTTCGTGACCCAACAGTTCGTGAGACCAAACGTCGTTAGACACGAATTTCTGTGACCCCCAGACACGAATTTCCTGACCCCAGACACGAATTTCGTGACCAAGAGCACGAATTGCTTGACCCCAGACACGAATTTCGTGACCCAAGACACGAATTTCTTGATCCCAGACACGAATTTCTTGACCCCAGACACGAATTTCGTGACAACAGACACGAATTTCGTGACCACAGACACGAATTTTGTAACAACAGACACAAATTTCGTGACAATAGACACGAATTTCGTGACCCCAGACACGAATTTCTTGACCCCAGACACGAATTTCTTGACCCCAGACACGAATTTCGTGACCCAGACACGAATTTTTTGATCCCAGACACGAATTTCTTGACCCCAGACACGAATTTCGTGACGCAGACACGAATTTCTTGATCCCAGACACGAATTTCTTGATCCCAGACACGAATTTCTTGACCCCAGACACGAATTTCTTGACCCCCAGACACGAATTTCGTGACCCCCAGACACCAATTTCGTGACCCCAGACACGAATTTCGTGACCCAACGTTCGTGACACCAAATTTCGTGACCCCAAACGTTGGTGAGAAGGGAAATTGGTGAGAGTATTAAGCTGGTTGTGCAAACTGTAGTTTGGACGAGAGAGAGAGAGTGAGGAAGGTGGTGGTGGGTGGGTGGGGCAGTCAGCTGATGATGTTGTTGCCACGTTGCTGGCCAGTGGGAGGTGTTGCGGGTATTGGCAGGTGTTTTATGGCCACAGTGTGTCAGTGAAAAGTGTCGCTAGTGACACAGTGTTGTTGCCTGGAGTGTCACTGAGGGTTAATAAAGGGTTGGGAGTGGACATGGACGAAGATGAGCCGTCCACTGTGGCACCACCGCACACACAGTTGAGGTGAGCGCGCCTGGCTACCTCCCTCTGCCCCTCAGCCGCCTGCAGTTACACACATTTATGCCTCTCTACCCACCATTCTCGCTCTTATTACGCTCCCCACACCTGCTCAACGTAAGGTGCAGGTGTGTAGGTAGGTGTGTGTCACACATGGAGAAGGTAAAGAGGCACTGTTGAAGTAGGAGCAACGAGATAACGAGTCAGGAGAGAGAGATTGAGGGTCCATCTAGTCAGCCACAATGTGGGAAGACTCACCAACAGAAAACGAGAATATTCAAACCCCCCAGACTCCACCACCCGACATTTTTCGCCACCTTTACCCGCCCATTTCTCCCAGCCCCGCCCGCCTTCCCCACAAACACGCCCACCAACAAATACACAATCAAAAACCCC